>NC_050178.1:1125000-1337500 GCF_008315115.2 Sander lucioperca
TAAACGAATTGATATCAGATAACCACATTGATTTATTCTGCCTCACCGAAACCTGGCTGGGCCATGACGAATATGTTAGTTTAAACGAAGCCACTCCTCCCAGTCATAATAATACCCAAATTCCACGAGGCTCAGGCCGAGGAGGGGGAGTTGCAGCCATATTTGACTCGAGCCTGTTAATTAATCCTAAACCTAAACTAAATTATAATTCGTTTGAAAACCTTGTTCTTAATCTTCAACACCCAACATGGAAAACAGTACAGCATATTATATTTGTTGTTGTTTACCGAGCACCAGGTCCATATTCTGAGTTTTTATCTGAATTCTCAGAGTTTTTATCATGCGTAGTCCTTCAATCAGACAAAGTACTTATTGTAGGTGATTTTAATATCCATGTGGACGTTGACAGCAATAGCCTTAGTACTGCTTTCAATTCACTGCTAGATTCAATTGGTTTCAGTCAGAGGGTGCATAAGGCCACGCACTGTTTTAACCACACCCTTGACCTTGTGCTAGAATATGGCATCAAAATTGACGATTTAATAGTACTTCCGCAGAATCCTTTATTATCAGACCATTCTTTAATAACTTTCGAATTCCTACTACCAAACTATACGAAATTAAATAAAAGTTTCTACACTAGATGCTTATCTGACAGTGCTATAACTAAATTTAAGGAAGATATTCCAACAGCACTTAACTCAACGTCATGCCTTAATATAACAGAGGACCGTTATGTTAACTTTAGTCCCTCCCAACTTGATAACTTTGTAGACGCTGCTACGGCTTGCCTACGGACTACTTTAGACTCTGTTGCTCCTCTCAAAAAGAAGATGATGAAGGAAAGGAAACTAGCACCTTGGTATAACTCCCAAACTCGCAAATTAAAACAAATCTCACGAAAACTTGAAAGTAAATGGCGTTCCACCAAACTGGAAGAATCTCGTGTGGATTGGCAAGATAGTCTAAAAAATTATAGGAGGGCCCTCAGAAATGCCAGATCAGACTATTACTCAACACTAATAGAAGAAAATAAGAACAACCCAAGGTTTCTTTTCAGCACTGTAGCCAGGCTGACAAAGAGTCATAGCTCTGTTGAGCCATCTATTCCTATAGCTCTGAGCAGTGATGACTTCATGACCTTTTTTAATGATAAAATTATAACAATTAGAGAAAAAATTCATCACCTTCTGCCCACAGCTTCTAACGGCCCACCATTGGGCGCAGGAGGGCTAGAGAGAACGATAAGACCTGATACTTATTTAGACGGCTTTTATCCTTTAGACCTCCAACAATTAATGTTAAGGGTCTCTTCAGCTAAGCCAACTACCTGTCTCTTAGACCCCATTCCAACGAGGCTACTTAAAGAAGCACTACCCGTGGTCAATACCATATTACTAGATACGATCAATATGTCCTTATTAACGGGTCACGTACCGCAGTCTTTTAAAGTAGCTGTGATAAAACCTATTCTGAAAAAACCCACCCTCGACCCTGAGGTCTTAGCCAACTATAGACCTATATCTAACCTTCCCTTTCTCTCCAAAATCCTTGAGAAGGTAGTCGCTAATCAATTGTGTGACTTTCTGCATAGAAATAGTCAATTTGAAGACTTTCAGTCAGGATTTAGAATGCATCATAGCACAGAGACGGCACTGGTGAAAATCACTAACGACCTTCTAATTGCTGCTGACAAAGGACTTGTCTCCATACTTGTCTTATTAGATCTTAGTGCTGCATTCGACACTATCGACCATACCATCCTCTTACAGAGACTGGAACATTTAGTTGGCATTAAAGGAATCGCACTAAGCTGGTTTAAGTCCTATTTTACTGAGCGATCCCAATTTGTTAATATTAACGATAAACCATCCAAATACGCCAAAGTTAGCCATGGCGTTCCTCAAGGCTCAGTGCTTGGACCAATTCTATTCTCTTTATATATGCTTCCTCTAGGCAATATTATTAGGAAACACTCAATTAACTTTCACTGTTACGCAGACGACACCCAATTATATCTGTCAATTAAGCACGACGAAAACGGTCATTTAGCTAAACTTCAAGCGTGCATTAAAGATATAAAATCCTGGATGACCCACAATTTTCTGATGTTAAATTCAAACAAAACGGAAGTTATTGTGCTGGGACCCAAGCACCACCGAACTTCATTATCTAAATATATAGCTACCCTAGATGGTATTGCCCTGGCCTCCAGCACTACTGTCAGAAATCTAGGAGTCATTTTTGACCAGGATCTATCCTTTAACGCCCACTTAAAACAAACCTCAAGAACAGCCTTTTTCCATCTTCGTAACATTGCCAAAATCAGGAACATCCTCTCGCAAAACGATGCAGAAAAACTAGTCCATGCATTCGTTACTTCCCGGCTGGACTACTGTAATTCTTTACTGTCAGGATGCTCAAATAAGTCCCTCAAGACCCTCCAGCTGATCCAGAATGCTGCAGCACGTGTTCTGACAAGAACTAACAAAAGAGATCACATTTCTCCTGTATTAGCTTCTCTGCATTGGCTTCCTGTAAAATCCAGGATTGAATTTAAAATCCTTCTCCTGACCTACAAAGCACTAAATGGTCAAGCACCATCATACATAGAAGAGCTCTTAGTACCTTATTGTCCCACTAGAGCACTGCGTTCCCAGAACTCAGAGCTACTTGTGGTTCCTAGAGTCTCTAAAAGTAGAATGGGAGCCAGAGCCTTCAGCTATCAGGCTCCTCTCCTGTGGAACCAGCTCCCAACCTGGGTTCGGGGGGCTGACACCATCGCCACATTTAAGAATAAACTGAAAACCATCATCTTTGATAAAGCTTATAGTTAGGGAGTGAGGAGTTGCAGCATAGTAGAGTAGAGGGAGGCAGGAAGTACAAGCCCGTTCCGGCAGGGGAGAGTACGAGCCCAGTCCAGGGCCCCTCTCTTTAGCCTGCCTCTCTTAGTTATGCTATTATAACTCTAGACTGCTGTGGGAAGCTCCTTCCAAGGACACAATGAGCCGCTCCCTCTTCTCTCTGTCACTTGTCTCCTTTTGTGTGCATCTTAATCCCAGAAATGCCTGTTACTAACCTAGCTCTGGGGAGTTTTCTCCCCGGAGTCCCTTTGCTTCTTCTTCACCCAGAACATCGCCTTGGAATTGGGTGGCACCTACACCGGGGTCCTGGGTGCAGCTGACACTATGGACTTACTACACCCTGCTACGCTCTGCGATTCCCCGCAGTGTCCGACTGCGTCCTGCCGCGTCCAACCGCGTCCACCCAGGCTGCTGTGCCACACTACACCCCGTAACGCACTGCTGTACCCTAATATGACATGAACTACTACGACTACCATTGTGATCACTGTTTCACTATCTTTATTATGACTATTATTGCCACCATTCACCACTCCCCCAACTGGTGCCGTCAGACACCGCCTACCAAGAGTCTGGGTCTGTCCGAGGTTTCTTCCTAACAAAAAAGGGAGTTTTTCCTTGCCACTGTCGCAATAGCTACTGCTAATGCTTGCTCTTGAGGCAACCACTGTAATAGTTGGGGCTTCGTAAACTACAGAGTTTGGTCTAGACCTACTCTATCTGTAAAGTGTCTCGAGATAACTCTTGTTATGATTTGATACTATAAATAAAATTGAATTGAATTGAATTGAATTGAATTGATCAGTCTTTTAAATATTTAAAAATCATAGTTGTGTCATTGAAGGTCCTTTAAGCAGCAGATGCAGTCATTCTTTTTACTATAAACTAATTTATGTAAAATTAGTGTGTCATGTTTTGTCAAATTGTTTATTTTGAGCTTTTGACCCAATTTATATCTACTTATTGCTTCATTCAGACTTGTGTTTTGGCAATCTATACGGACGAGAGAAGATATATAGAGAACACAAGTATAAACTGTCCTGAAACAGAAAAAAAGAATGACATTAAACATTTACCAATAAAAATTAAAATAAACCACAAACAAGCAATAGGCCTGTGCAAGCATATCTTACATTTGCTTTTTTTTAATTTTGTAGACATGGACAATACGGAACCAACCAACAATTTATGTATCAGTTGTGTCAGAACTCAGAAACAAGTACAGAAATGTTCAAAGAAACATGAATGAACTGATAAACAGTTAAACATGTTTCAATACTTTTTTTCAACCTCCAATCATTTCTACTGTGACATATTTTAAGCCAAATGACTCCACGGTACTTACCTCAGTCAACGCATTTAGACCAGGACACCAACAATGTTCCAAGCTAAGACTTTATATGTAGTTTGGTTGGCAATCATCAGAGGATTCAGGGATGTGCGTATGCATATTTAGATATCTAGTATATGTGCGTGTTTGTGTGTGTACTTGTTTTTAGAAGAATTAATGTAAATTAGTAAATGTACAATCTTGCAAAAAATAGTGGCATTTCCAGAAACACCATGTTGTGGTAAGGATGAGACGGGGAAGGGGAAAAACTTAAATAACATCTGGTCATTCCTAGGTCACATGTCATGGGACAAGAACATCTGGTTACACTTTACTTGAAGGTATCTACATACGAGTGACATGACACTGTCATGCACATGTCATAAACATTATAAACAAGTCATAAACATTTATGCCATAACGCTTCTTTGAGTGTCATTCGGTTTTTGTCATGACAAGTTATGGTTAGGGTTAGGGTTCATGTGTCATGACAGTGTTATGTGTTCATGACAGTGTCATGTCACTCTTATGTAGATACCCTCAAGTAAAGTGTTACCGAACATCTATCGGGCCATACCGTAACTACCAAACCTGTCCTGTGTTCAAGTATGAATGCATGTGTGTCTCTAGAGATTGAGAGAGTCTAGGCTGCTGCATGAATAAGGGAATGTTGTGTCTCAGGAGTCCTTTTGAAAGTCGACAGAAAGTAAGGGTAAAGAGATACTGATGTCACCCAAATCTTGTTGTTTTGCGAAACCCCCACAAAAAATGAATGGAAAGACCTGTGTGACTGTCTGACTGCCAATGCAGGCAGGGTAAATACGGCCTCAGTCATCAAAGTCTCCCGAAATGTGTCCAGAAGTATAGCTGCTCCTGAGTTTTTCCATAGCAAGTATAAATCTCAGTGTACTAAAATATATTTAAGTTATACAAATGAGGAGGAAATCCACAATATTTCTTCTATGTAAAAACATTAATTAGGCCTGCACGATATTGGAACAAACTGACATTGCGATATTTTCTTTTCCTGCGATATATATTGCAATATGAAAAAAAGACTGTAATTTTTACAAGATGACATAAGTAGCCCTATTTAGAAATACTAAATCATTCTCAACTACTGGGGTGATTTTGTAGGGGAGTGCATCTACATAGAAAATAAAAATGAATAAGGAAATGTTCTTATGTGAACCAGTCTTTGTAGAACTTTAATGCTTTACAAACACCAAAGCAAGTAAGTGTTGTGACTACTCTTCTGAAGTGATTTTGGAGAGGGAAATTAGGAAAAAAAACACTGCTTGACTGACCTGACACCATTGTATTAATATAATACTATCAATCCAGGCTAAAGTGAATGATATCAATAATGCATGGAAGTTGCTTCCTCTAAATTTCAGGTTGTGTTCAACTAGCGGGGCCGGCTTTGGTTGTTTCATACATTGATCAACATTGATTGTGATTGGTGGTTTGCTGTGCATGCAAAGCCTGCATGTCACACACTAGCAACAAACTGTGATTCCAAAAGCACTTAAATCAGTGTAAATTAGGTTATATCAGACACAGACTGCTGTTGTAGATTAATGTTACGTTTCCAGCATCGCGGCTCCGAACCGTAACGTTAGTTGGGACAAACGCCTTGTTTCTTTAGGCTACCTATATTAGCTTTAGGCTGGCTGGTAGCAGCTTTCTGCAGTGAAAAATGGCATTGACGTTAGCACTACTGTAGCTTCACTACCCATGGAAAAACATCACATCACATCACATCACATGGCTACGTGTCTTAAAGGGGAAGGCTCAGCCGGTAACAATCATGTAAAAGGCGAACGGAGAAAGTTTACTTTTCTATCAAGCAACAAAAAAGTTTTAGCATCAACATCGCAACGTGCTGCGATGTGACTATCGCACATGCACACATCGTGCAGCCCTAATATTAATTCAAATATTCGGTCTGAGTTAGCCAATTCAACTAGCCTGCATGTATTTTTGGCTGGTTTACTGTGTGGTTGGTCTGTTGGTCGGTCCACCACGTTGGTCCAGACTGAAATACCTCACCAACTATTGGATGGATTGCCATGAAATTTCAAACATCCATTCAATATCCTATCAGGAGAAAATGTAATAATTTTTGTGATTCTCTGACTTTGGTGCCATTATAAGGTGATGATCAAATACCAGAAAAACTAATGACATACTGTACATCAGAAAAATGACGCCAAAAGGGTACCCAGAGCATTGAATATTGCCGCTGATGGGATTACATTGGCATTAGTTGAAAGCCCCCTGCATCTGAATTAGACACTAAAGGAGACTTTTTGCATCAGTAACTAAAGCCAAACGTACCTGACCAAGCGTCAGTTTTTGACACGCTGGGAGTGTGACTGTGTTGATTAAACTGCCCTGGGGCAGCAGGGGTCACTGTGCAGATGCAATCCAGCAGCGCATTGTTTCAAGAAATCAGATACCTGCAGCACACAATTCTGGTAGATTACTTTGTGAGGTAATTGCCGCAATTAAAGATAAAATGATTGTTGCCATTAGAGCTAAACTGAGAAATGGTCAGCTGTCTGTGGATCAACCAGTTCCGGGGTCTGATTTCCTTCATGGCTGCTGTGAAAACATCAAGTAGTATTTTACTTTTTGTGACTAAAACTATAATCTAACTTAGACTGTGCTGTGATATAAAACGTACTCTGCTGTAGAACAAACCATATTGTCTCATTCATCTTTCAGACATCTGCATCCCCGTATTTGTGTTTTTTACTTCCCACTCAGAGTAGAATTGCACAAAGTGTCGCTGCCTTAATCTCTTTTTTTGTCAACATTGTTCAGGACGGGGGCGTCTTGTTTAAAGAAACTTTATTGGAATTATGAATGGACAAAAATCGATCATGGGTTGCGTGCTCACGTTCACTGTGATCTTCCTACCCGGTCACGTCCTCTAGTCAATTGATATGTTCAGTTTAAGAAGTTTAAAGTCGCAGGTTATGGCCATTAAGCAGAAAGGCAGATTAAAACCTGTAGTTCGAATTAGATTCAACGAAGATGCACTGTGTGTCTGCACAGCTTTACTTTATTATTATTGTTATTCATTCCCATTTTATTCTTGAAGAACTGTATAAAATGTTGTGTTACAGGGAGATTATGCCTACAGAATAATATCTTGTTTTGAAACCTCTCAGTGATTCCTGGAACTTTTTCCTGTTAAACAAAACTTGTGACTTCTTCTGTTTAGCAGCCCCGCTCTACACTTCCTCCGGTATTGCAGTAAACTTACTCTAAGCAAGTCTTGGTTGCGCTTTCCACAGAAAAGACTTCTGGGACCTCCTGACATTTTCAATAATCCTCTGTGTATTCAGCGAGTGAGTCATGCTGCAGGACACAGAATGAGCAACTGCCTCATCAGCCCTCATTATCAGTAAAGGTCACGCACACTGGGGCAGCTTGTTGTGTAGCATCCAGTACGCAGTGCGCACACACACACACACACACACACACACACACACACACACACACACACACACACACACACAGCATCAAAGGGATTTATTAGATATGTCTTCTGAGAGACTTTCTCATCACTGTCATTAAAAGAAACTGCAATTAGAAGGCGCCAGAGGCCACTTTATTAGCGGTGATATTTAAGATGAGTTACTTTAAATGGCTTTTTTAGTAAACTAAAAACAAGTTGCGGCCTTCTCAATGGAGAACAAGTAATTAAGTTCACTGACGTTAATAAGGATGTTTAAAAACAAAAAGAAATACAATGTGGACCCGCTCTTTATCAACTAGTAATCCATAAGAACATTGTTCCTCACATGTCTGACTTGTTTGCTCTTTTGTCAAACTTTTTCTTAGAAACTAATTAACAGAAACTTTCCTTTTAGAGCAGTTCAAAGTTAGTTTGCAATGATCACAACTTTGCCACTAATGTTTGCTCAGCTTGTTTCTCTGATAATTTAAGATCCGATCACTAAAATCCTTCATCTGGTTAAAATATAGAGTTAAAATCTACCAAGATCTAAAAAGTGTATTGTAAAAATGTTGCTTAAAACTGGATAAAAAGTCAAATTATGGCAGCTTCAGGCAGACGAGCACAATGCTGACACATGCACAATTATAACCCCCTCAACAGGCGACCACATATAATGTTTTATTTAATGTACCATTGTATAAAATGATTAATCTGGGTTTGAACATTGTTGGAAACATTTGGGATAATGTAGGTACACAACAACATATATAACATCGGTCTAGTCATTTTAGACACTTAAATATGAAAACTTTACATATTATACCTTCAAATATAACATTGGGCTCTGAGAGATTGTAATGGACGTGTTACTATTTTCTGACTTTCAATGCACGTCATGTACAATTCAAACTTTTTCTTTCCTGATTATTATTCCATTAAGTCAACTTAGAATATCTGCCTATACAGAGTACTGATGCAGGACTGTACCAGTGCTCTCTTTTCCCCAAATATAAAACCTGTGTACCTCACTGTGTGGAGTAATTTGAAAGTAAGGTAACATAAAGCCAGAGATTACTGTTGCACTCAAAATGGAGTCGGGCCGCAGTGAGTTCATTTATATAACCGGATGTGAAGGGCACTGACAAAGTTTTTGGTGTGGATCAGTCAGGTCAAAGCCGATAATCAGATCTGTTAATTACAGCCCAAATAACAAATCTGATAAATTTTAGTAAAACTATTGTTATAATTATATTTGTTCAAAAGAAAGAAAGACAGAAAGAAAGAACCACTGGAACAAACATGTCTTGCATCACTCTACTGAGCAACACGCTCAAATAACAAATCTGATCAATTTTAGTAAGACATATTGTTAGTTATAGTCATATAGTCATGTTTTGTTAAAAAGAAAGGATGGAAAGAAAGTTAGAAATAAATATTACTGCATCAGTCTACTGAGAAATTGTACAAAAGGTCATTGTCAGTAACGACGCTCTTTGTTTGAAAGCGGTAACTGGTCCCCACGGAGCTGCTCTTTAAACACAATCCACAAGGAGTTAGCTTCGTGCTCACTTGCATCTCTGCTCACCTTTTCAAAAAACAAACCTTACTGTCGACCTCCTGAGACTAAACTTTGATCATCAGGGCACTTGTCGCCTTTCACTTGAGTTGTGAAGAAATTCTCAACATTAAAAGTCTATCAAAGAAAAGTTTAGTAAAAATGTTTTGAGATCAGTAACTGCTGTTTTCTCCAAAAATATAAAAGCTTGAACAATCATCTTGGGTTATTTTACAGGTCCAAAACTTCCACATGCAAGTCTAATCATTTCCTCAAATAAATGATTTGGTATTTAGAGACCGTGTGTAATTGGTATTTCAAATTATTTAATTCAATTTAGACTCGAATAAAAAGTGAAATTTGTATGCAGGCAAACATACAATTAATAATTTGATGACTGACTGTCAAACTGGATAATAAAACAAAGTTATATGGCGTTCATTGTTTGTGTTTGTTCATGTTTCACAAAAAGTAGAACCTGAACCAGGCCGAACAACAGATAGTGATTATATCACATCCATAAAGGGATAGTAGTATACAGCTGTTGAAACATAATAAAATATAAAAATGGTATCAGACCATTTCTAGTATTTAGTATAATCTTCATCTCCAGTGTGAACTAATCAGTTTAGTTTATGAGTGTTGAAATTAATCATTGCATCGATGCATCACAATGCAGACCTGGGCGATTCTGCAGTGATGCAGTGACAGACCATAATTGATTATTGCCTACTGATGTTACTTGTTGATTTTCCGGTCACCTTTTTTTTGTTTTTGCCTTTTGTCTGTTGTCTGCTGTGTTCAGACTCCACTACATTCAGGAAGAGCAGATACAATAAAAAGGGGAGTTTATATCTATCTCACTGCTTGAAAAATCATGTGTAGCAATATAAAATAATATAGAGGTGATGCATCGTAATATCGATTTGAATCGTTGACAGGATAATTGTAATCAAATCGTGACACCAGTGAAGATTTATATCCTTACTTTAGTTGCAGTTTTTCAACCAACAGCAGCTCCTCAGCGAACTGATTTACCCACAAAATGTAACTGAAAGAGATGCAAAACATCCACAAACACGTTGCCTTAAGGCCAGGCACTTGTTTCAGACTAGTGTAAAGAAAACAACCAATATACACATTTACAGTGCTGCTCATGAGTTAAGGAAACCATGCTAAAGTTTACTAAAAAGAGTATTAAAAAATAATTTTTTGGAAATTGATCTTAATGCCTTAATTAAAGAAATTAGGAAAAATCCAACCTTTAAGGACACAAATTTTCTTTGTGAATGGATAATGTATCGTAAAATAAATAAATGTTCCTCCCTAAAATACAGGGGGCATAAGTATAGACACCCCTATGTTAAATTCCCATAGAGGCAAGCAGATTTTTAATTTTAAAGGCCAGTTATTTCAAGGATCCAGGATACTATGCATCCTGATAAAGTTCCCTTGGCCTTTGGAATTAAAATAGCCCCACATCATCACATACCCTTCACCATACCTAGAGATTGGCATGGGGTACTTTCCATAAAATCATCTCTCAATGCAAATCAAACCAGATATTAGGCTAACTGAAATAAAACCATGCCAATCTCTAGGTATAGTGAAGGGTATGTGATTATGTGGGGCTATTTTAATTCCAAAGGCACTTTATCAGGATGCATAGTATCCTGGATCCATGAAATAACTGGCCTTTAAAAAATAAATCTGCCTGCTTCTATGGGAATTTAACATAGGGGTGTCTATACTTATGCCCCCTGTATTTTAATGAGGAACATTTATTTTTTTACGATACATTATTCATTCACAAAGAAAACTGGTATCCTTAAAGGTTGGATTTTTCCTAGTTTTTTTAATTAAGGCATCAATTTCCAAAAGATAATTTTTTTAGTCAACTTTAGCATGGGTTCCTAAAACTCATGAGCAGCACTGTAAATGTGTAAAATAAACTGTGTTTATTTTACTACACTTTGCATATTTGCGCCTGTAGATGAAATTTTACAATTCATATCTTTTAAAGGTTATGACTCTGAGCCGGAAATCTCCACTTCAGTAGCACTTACAGACACCAGACCTTTCACTTTCATTGCCATCTATATTCTGAAGCTTTTTACACAGGACTTTATTTAGATATAATGTATAGCCTGATTTATAATTTTCAGAAAACTTGTAATAAAAACAAAATAATTGTTGTAATGTCAGTAATCAACTAGGGAAGTTTAGTTTTTACTTTATTCACATGTAGTGTCTCGCCTTTAAAACAAATATTGAATTGTCAAGTGAAAAATGAAACCTGAAATGAAGACTTCCTTCCCCAAGACAACACTCAAAAGTGAAAAGTTCTTTTATTGCCTTCTGTGCTGTAATACATCATCCGAGAAAATACAAAAAGGTAATAATATACAAAACATACAGGCATTCAAATATAAAGGGGTATACATTTGTGGTGGTCTTTTGTTTTTATACAAAACTACAAGAGAGAGACAGACAATCTACCAAAGTTATGTTGGTCATTAATTTACATACAGTGCCCTGTGAGACCTCTCATTCTCCGTTAGTCTGAAGTAACTAAATAATGTCAACAGACCACTTTAGGGCAAAGATAGACAAAATAATCTAATTTGAACCACTTTTGTTGCTATTAATAATACTGAGACATGTTTAGGGCACTGTAAGACAACATCTAGAAAGTGCAGAGTAGAGAACAAATTTGATTAACAAATGTGAGACCATATTTATTTTGAGTAAAATACTGGTTCCTGTCATATCTGGTTCATCACATTTTCTCTGTCAACAACAGACCACAGCTTTAGTGAACAGTGATACTTGAAACTTCTTAGCTTCCCTTTTTGTTTTAAATCTAAACCACTTTCCTCTTCATCAGTCCTCAGACCTGTTATCCAAACTAGTTTAGAGTTTCAAAACTAGTTTAGACGGGGAAACAAGTAATGATTTGGTATGAACATGACCCGAACCAATTTAATATTGGGAGTGGTAACAACACTTCTTTTTATAAAATCTCTTTTCTCTAAATTGCTATTCTACTGTAGTAGTAGAAAAGCAAACAAACAATCTGCTATAAATACATCACATTTAACAAACCGTACAAAACAGATCAAGTATAAACGGCACTAACAGAAGAATGGTGCGTGGCAGCGAATGAATACTGAGCGTGATGAAAACTTGTGTTTTCACTATTATTTTTTTTGTGCTTGTGTCTAATATCTACAGTACATTGATTACATCGAGTTTACAAAGATAGCCAACATGCCTGCAGTCCCATTTGTGTGTGTAACTGTTTATCCTTTATGTAGGTACACACAAATCCCAAAAGTTAAAGGGTAAATTTGGTATTTTCTCAACCCTATTTACTTCTGTTTTTGTGTCTAAGTGACTGATGTCGTAAAAAACACACTTCATTCAAAGTCAACAGAAACAAAATAAAACTATCAAAAGCCGTCTTGGTTCATCTTATAAATGTTCCAACAGTTACCACTCAGGTTTGATTGAAACTAAACCCCTTAATTTACCTAATTACATGTATAAATGTGTTGGCTCTATACAGGCTAAAAGTATTGATTATTTAAATGAAGTCTGGTGAGTTTGGCAATAGCGATTTCTAGGCTGTTTCTGCTTAATCAAAAAGGATCTTATTCTTTAACAAAAAGGTCTATCTCTGTAGGGATCCTCTCCATAATGTTGTCAGACACTTAGAATAATAATCGGAGCCTGTCGGTGGCAAAAACAGAACTTTTAGTGAACTGAAATTGCCGATTCACATTTGCCCTACGTATTTGATTACATTCCAGTTTGTGGCGGCCGGTTACAGCGTTCTTGCTCAATACCGGACCAATTTCAAAGATGTTTGTTCACATCAGCCACTTATACAGCAATGCATGGGAAAATAGGATCCATGTTGGAAAATACCGAAATTACTCATTAACAGATGTCCTGGGGAAACTTGGAAATGTAATCTGTTTTATGAAGGCATTTGTTTAAAGTTGTTTTGCCCAGTGATGGGTGGGAAAGTGGATGTAGTGTTTGTTGTATTTTGTATTCTTTTAAACAAAGTGTACAAATTAGGTAATTTACATCGATACCAGAAATATGATTCTATATCACAAGCTTTCAGATACATGACATCCTCATAAAGGTGAAGAGCAACGAGCCGACTGAAGGCTACAAAGGCTTTGTGAAAAGACACTTTGGTTTTGTCCATTGATTGGGAAGGTTTCTGATGTGCCCTCCTCTTCCTCACTCTGTTATTCTTTCTTTTTCCCTGTGGCATCCCGTCCGCTCACTGTGATGAAGATCACTTCCTCACTTCCTGGAGAGAAGCTGGTTCTCCAGCTTCTCCAGACGAGTAGTCATCCCAGATAGTAGACAGCTGATTAAGGAATAATAATGACATGCACGTGTTAAACAGTGTACCTTGCACGGCAGCTGGATTCTCGTGATATCACAAGATCATGCGAGAGTCAGAGGAAGAAGATACATCAGGCTTTCATACACACATAATACTTGTTAGTAGATGCAGTCATTGTTCTTTGTTGACAATTAGACAAGAGCAAAAATATCAGTGGCCTTATTGTTTAAATGTTCCCATATTTGTTTGTTACATGGCAGGAGGGGTTGATGCATAGAGTGTATAAGTGAAGCCAAAACACCTGGATCATCCCCTGGTGGCTGGCTGCAGTATAGGTCATAAGCCCCGCCCTCCTCCATGTTAGCAGATGGGACATGGACTGAACTAAAAAATATCAAAGTACACGTCAAATCAATTTTTCCCAAAGATGGTTTCCGTCATTTTAGATAGTTCTGATCACACGGTTTGGTCAAGTCTATTTTCTGACCAGTTTGGTTTTTATTAGTTACTTAATGCTATAGAAACGGGCTGAAACATCATGATTGACAGCTGTGATTGAGTTGCAATTGGTCGGGCAGGTGTATGGCCGGGACTTCGATACCGCGTCTCCACTGCACAATCACTACTGCGCAGACTCTGGCTACAAAATTACAAGATGGCAGCGCCCGTATCTGGGAGATTTTGGCTTCACTTTTGTACAGTGGGAGGAAGTGAAGACGTGTCGTCCATCTTTATATATAGTGTATAGGCGAGACCTGGAACAGTTGTGGTGAAGAATTTGGGACTGATGTAAGGTATATGTTTGCCAATAGACGTCAAATCAGTCAAAAGGACGATGTAGCTTAAGCCATAGTTCCACAACTGTAATATCCATTATCTTTCCATTATTATATTACCAGTGAATCAAATGTTGCACAGAGAAATGTATTTCCTGTCTTAGTCATTGGTAACTTTATCTGTTTGTTCCTGTTTTGAACTACCACCAGTTTCTTACCACCGATCCAAATTAGAAACTTGCCTGTCACTGAGGCTTCTAAAGAATATTAAATAATCAGTGTTTTGGTTCCTTGGTGCTTGGACAAAGACGTTTTATTTTTAAAGGATATGTTTCTGTGTGAGCTGCTCCAGGCTGCTCATGGTGGCCTGCTGGAACTCCACCAGACTCTCGCAGGCACACGGGTCCTTCACCTCGATCTCCCCCTGACTCTCCTCTGCAAAGACACAAAGAAAGATGGTTACAGACAGACAAACAATTTCACTTTTAGGTCACTTTCACACCTGTAGTTCGGGAGACTCAATCAAATCAAATCAAAAGAACTTTATTTTTCCCGTGAGGGAATTTCGTTTGTGGTCAGGCACATTCAATCACAACATACAATACATAGTCCGTATTAATCATACCAGAGAATAAATAAATGTTAAATTCTAATGCGACTCGGGTGTGAAGTTGCAACATTGTTGCATTTTTAATTTGGTTTCGGTTTGTGTTCACACTGCACTTTGTCAAACGCACCAAACATTGTAAACAAATGTCACTAAAATGTTTAAACACTCGCTGGTGTATTGGACAGAATATCCGAGTGAAACTCGCCAACACTTATATATACACTTATATAAATAATGGGGAAATACCAAATTTATAACGTCTTGGGTTTTCTGGTTTTGCTTAAGTGTGTTTCATTCAACACATTTTGTTTTTAAGATGCAGTTATTTGTTTATTAAAGAAGAAACTGATGATCATAAAACATAATGCATTGCTGCAGTTTAAACTGCACTTCAGCAGTTTGTGAATTATTTAGCTTTAGTGTCCCTTTGGACCACCTTAAAATGTTCACACATTAAGGCAACAAGTAAAAACAAAAAAAAACTACCTTTATTTTATTACGTTTCTTGTGTTTGACCTTTGTTCTTTGGGTATTTATTTCTTTAAGTGAGTGTTTTGGTTTTTCCAGCTGTCATCATGTACTTCTGTCAGCAGATGGAGCCAAAAAACATCATTACAGTGACTTGTCAGCTTACACTGGGACTGCTTTTACATGTGATCTTTTGAATGTAACTTTATGCTGAACATAATCTTATATTTATATTTTTGGGGCATTTTAGGCCTTTATTTTCATAGGACAGCTGAATACATGAAAGGGGAGAGAGCTGCACAAAAGTGAATTAATCCACTTCGTCCATTGGTACTTTTTTTTTTTTTACTAAACAAACGTGTTACTTTACAACTAATTTTCCAGTACGACCAAAGCTGTTTTCTAATATAAAATTTGGACAATGTAAGGTGAGTCAGGTCATTGACATTATCTTGTTTCCCTTTCTCACACGTTAGCACACAACAGGAGATTGTCCGTGTCAGACACATTCTCACATACTGGAATACTTCGTTTGGTTAAGTCGAGGGGGTGGCGTCTGGGTGCAGGAGGCAGGACGTGACACGGATAGCACCGCGGTCACGTAGCCAATAATGTTATTGTAATGTGGTGATTTCAGTTTTTCAGTATCGGGAGATGCGGCTCACGTACTGTGTGACGACAGGACATAGTCATTTCATGTATAGTTTTTTAGTTTGCATAACTGCAGTGTGAAACCAAAATTTACCAAGTCAAATGTATACAACGTAACAAAAACATGAACTTTGGTCTGGACCTTGGTTCAGACTTTTAGGTGTGATACGGCCCTATGCATTGTACACTGCGTTTGGATCTTGAGTCTTGTACCTGGGCAGACGTTGAGTTTGAGGTTCTCAGTGATGTTGCTGATGACAGTGAAGTCGGTGGTGTAATAGAAATGTTTCTCCTGAGGCTCAGATGCAATCACACAAAGCTCATCTTCCACAGCTTTTCCCACGCCCACGGCGTACATGGTGATACCTGTGTACACATTTCATGTCAGCATTATTGCGCAGCCAGGAACTGGAATAAGAGAATTACTGTAGATGTGGTTAGACCCTCACGGCAGTTGAGTCTTACCGGCTTCTTTGGCCTTCTTGGCATACTCTGTGATGTCGTCCTGCGAGCGTCCGTCTGTGAAGACCAGTCTGATTCGGGGGATGTTGCGGCTGGAAGGACGAGCGCCCTCTGACTCTAAGAAGCTGTTCTCCAGCATGTGTTTCAGGGCCCGACCTGTCATAGTGCCTTTCTCCATGTAGTTAACCTAGACGAGGACAGTAACAACAGTTCAAGTCCCAAGTGTTGGCACTTCTTTTACTATGACTTCAAAATAGACTGAGGAACTGTTCTTGTTGGACGGCCATGAAATAAAAGTCTGTGTAGGAATGATGCATATTATGATTAAGCAATATTGTGCTTCGCTTCCCTTTCACTTCGATGCGGCTAGACCTTGCGCCAAGGTCCGTAAGCATTACTGTCGTGCCAAAAATGACGTTAAATCAAACCCTCTTGTGTAATATTCCAATGAAACAACGATGGCGACCATTTTTTTTTAGGAGATTTCTTAGTTATAACAAGATTGAGCTACTTGTTACAAAATGAATGTAGGCCCGCTCCTGTTCCAACTTTAAATTTAGTTAATGAAGCTGACTCGTTGGCTTCATTTCAGGAATACTTGATAGCACATAGTTTATGCATATGGTATTAAAACATGACATTGAAGATAATTTGTTGTTTGTTTGAAAGAGACAGAAAGCCAACAACTCTACCTTCATGACTGCAGCTTTGATCTCTTCAGCAGTGTGGTACATGTTGAGGGGGAACTCTGTCCGGACCCGGCTAGAGTACTGAACCAGACCGACCCTGGTGCCATGAGCAGACACGTCCAGAGAGTCCACAACCTGAAGGAGGTGACACAAGAGACAGGTACTCTATTAGTGAGCTTCTATTGTTAAGTTTGTGTTTATTATTATTTTTAAATAAAGAAATTGTGATTTTCAAGCACAGTTCTGCAGATTTTGTGCTTTTGTTACTGATATGTTGACTCATTGCTTGTTACACAGTTTCATGTCCTTGTTTTGGGACCTGTAAACTGATGCACAGCTTACAGGTCAAGTAAGGTCATGTAAGCGTACAACTTAATTGGCACAGGAAACAGCTTGATCAGCTGTTAGCTGTAAACCAACAGCTGCTGTTTTGCCGGTGTCGCAGATCAACCTGTGTTCAGATTAACTGGCTGTGGATTCATCCATACACCTATTCTGTGTAGGAATTGGGTATTCTTGCAGATATTTAATAAGCAATAGCTCATGACAGGCCATGGTATGTTGTGATTGTATCACAGCTAAGGGGCGTCGTTTGGTCTGACGCAAAACCTCTTTTGTGCAACCCTAAAAAAAAAGTCACATAACTACACAAGCAGACTAACCGATCGATAGGGCTGGGTATTGTTTAAAGATTTCCGATACCATTTGTGATACCAATACATATATGCTACTTTTTCGACACCAATTTTTTTAACAACATTAGGCTATGTTCACACATCTTTTTTGACAGGAAACTGACTAAGGCGCTTTTGTAGTGAAACAAAAAGCTTGCTGCGTTTTTATTCCAAAAAGCAGCCGAAAGCGTCTTTTGTTGCTATAACAACAGCTACTGCTACAGTAGCCTAGCTAGAGCGCTATGTGGAGCGGTACTAACATTAGGTAAAACTAAGCGGTGGAGCGAGCTAGAGAAAGAACAGAGAGAGAGAGAGTGGTGCTGCTAAAATTACATAAAACAAAGCCAGTTCCCTGTCGAGGGAGAACCCGCTCATACCGTATAACTCGCTGTGCTCCGACTCCATTTTTTGTTGTTGTTATGGAAACAACAGGTCTGGCTACTCCACTTGTCGTTGGTCGGCTGTCAAAAAAGCACTTGACGTAGGGCGTTTTTTTTTCAGAAAAGTTAAACTTTTTTCAACTTCAAAAAGACGCTCAAGCTGCAACAAAAAAGTCGGCTGTGACGTTTAAAAAAGCGCTCAGGACGTTTTTGAAAACACGGTTTACTCCACAGGATTATAATGTTAAACAGACGCTGGCAGCTTAAAAAATTCGCCAAGTGTGAACATAGCTTTACTTTACAAATATGTTTTTTTTCAGCTTCTTTTGACCTATGTGACACACACACTGTAGTCCAGCCTCTTAAAATACAACAACACCCACACATGAGCCCCGTCTCCCGTGTGCGACGTAGTTTTTCCTGCCAGTCAGCAGCATTATTAAATCTCGGTAGAAGCATGCTGCTTGGCTCACTGATGCTGGTGAGACTCCTTAGGCATTATAATTTGGTATTGAATGACATAAATGGCTGTCTGACAGCAAGGTAAAGCGGTGAAAATATTTTAAATATACTGTAGAGTCCACATCCAGCGGGATACTTTGCCGATTTTAAACCAGCTCTGTGTCATGTTGGTGTGTTTTCAGATGAATGGCTTCCCGGCTTTATTGTGCAAAGGAATTCGAATCATAGTCGTTCTATAGACTAGACTGAGCTTAAATGCGCCCTGTCTTTATTTGGTTATTATATCACAGCTACGATCAATCAGATTGCTTGCTTTGATATATATATATATATATATATATATATATATATATATACATTTAATTTATATAAATATTTATATATAATTTTAGATTTTAAATAGTTAAATTATATTCTGTTTTAGGTAAAGTGTAATACATTCTGACAGGAAAATACTGTGGTTGTTTATAAAGTATGGAAAACATGCCTCACCTGGTTAACAAGCTTTTTGACCAGCTCAAAGTTTTGGGGTCGGACACTCTTGGAGCCGTCGATCAGAAGCACCAAGTCGATGTTGGCCGACTTGCAGGCTGAAGGAGAGAGAGAGATGAGAAGGAATACTAACAACATACATAGTCCTTATGTTCTAATTCTCAATGTTTGTCTTGAGAATTCACAGGTCTTTTTTATTTTGTACAGCCCGATTAAAAAAAAAAAAAAGATGGACTGATAAATCTACAGGACATATGCAAGAAACATCTCATGGATGCACTGGGACGCATCCTCAGTGATGTATCCTGGGATCATTGGGTGTTTTGGGTCTCGCAACATCATACACCCTCGCCCAGGCGACCCAGCCGGGGTTGATCAAGCCCCGACTTGGCCGCCCCTGTCACGCCCAAACGACTGAGGACTTTGCAAAGTGAACGTCCTGCAAAGCCTCTGCAGCCGACTTCTATAGGCTCATAGAAGGTTTTCCAGCCTCTCTCCCTGCACTCCTCCACCAGTTCCTGGTACTTAGCACGTTTCCTCTCATTGGCTTCCTCAATACGCTCTTCCCAGGGCACCGTAAGTTCCAGCATGATCAGATGTTTTGAAGCCTCGGAGGTAACTATCATGTCTGGACGGAGTCTTGTTGTTGCAATATGCTGAGGGAACCTCAGCTGTTTTTCCAGGTCGACCTGCACCAGCCAGTCAGAGGCTTTGTGGAGGAGGCCTGTTGTTAATTGTGAGCGTACCCGGGGTTTCTCTCCAGCTTTGATGAAGGGGACTGCCTTCTTTGGAGCATGATGGTGTTTGCTGGTGTTGATGGCTGAGGCTAAGCTCTCAGCAATTGCCTTAAGCACCTGGTCGTGGCGCCAACGATAGCGACCATCAGCCAGAGCCTTCGGGCAACTGCTGAGGAGATGTTCTAAAGAGCCTCTTCCAGAGCAAAGAAGGCAGGAAGGTGTCTCACTCTTCCCCCAGACATGGAGGTTAGCTGGACTTGGCAGGGCATCGTAGACAGCTTGTACCAGGAAAGGGACCCGATGGAAATCTGCCTGTAAGATGTTTGCCCAAGTGATCCTACGCTGCAGTGTACTCTCCCACCTTGTCCACGCCCCCTGCTGCCGGAGTCCCACAGTCCTGCTCACTCGTTCTTCCTCCACGCCTGCTCGAATCTCATCCTGGAGTAGATGGTGTCTTTCTTTGCCACGAGCCTGGCTGACCAGCATCTTTGGGAAATAGCCCAAACCCACTCTGCCTGTCGCCACGGTGCCCACCAATGCCTTTTGTCTGAGGCGTGACTCTGCCACCTCCACTGCTTTCCCAGCCTTCCATTTCCTTCCCGTCCTCACCTCAATGCTGGCTGATGACACCTTACAGTCCCTGGAGTCCCTGTACTGTAGGACTTCTCTGGTGCGTACCACCATGAATTCTTCAGTGAGGCTGCTGAAGGGCAGCTGCAGGATGTTACTTGTCCCATACAGTGCAGCGCTGGTAAGACTGCGTGGAAGGCCCAGCCACTTCCGAAGAAAGCCACTGATCTTCCTTTCTAGGGACTCAACTGTTGTCATTGGGACTACATAGACCAGCAGGGGCCACAGGACTCGGGGCAGGATGGAATGCTGGTAGATCCAGGCTTTAAATCTACCAGGCAGACCGGACTTGTCAACCTTGGTGAGCCAAGCTCTCCAAGTTCTTTATTGAACTTCTGGATGGCGACAGAGTCTTTCAGGCTGGAGTCAAAGAGCTTCCCCAAACTCTTGACAGGTTGCTCTGTGATGATTGGGATGACAGTTCCTGTGATGGAAAAACAGAACTTGTCAATCACTTTCCCCCTCTTCAGCGCCATGGACCTTGACTTGGAGGGCTTAAAACTCATCCTTGCCCAGGTGATGAGTCTGTCAAGTCCTTGTAGGATCCACCTGCTCCCTGGGACCGATGTTGTTGTGATGGTAAGGTCATCCATATAGGCTCTTATAGGGGGCTGTCGTACGCCTGACTTGGTTAAGGGCCCTCTGCATTCCACCTCGGCTGACTTGACCACCATGTTCATGGCAAGAGCAAAAAGAATAACAGATATGGTACAGCCTGTTATTATTCCTTTCCCAATGCGATGCCAGTCTGATGTTCCTGACCCAGAAGTGACCCGCATCCTGAAATTATTGTAGTAATCCAGGATCAGGTCCTTGATCTTACTGGGAACATGATGGAGGTGTAGAGCGAGCTCGACCAGTTTGTGCGGTATGGACCCATAGGCGTTGGCCAGGTCCAACCACAAGACAACTAAGTCACCTCTGTTCTCATGGGCCTCTCTGATGAGCTGTGTAACTACACCAGTGTGTTCCAAGCAGCCAGGAGCTCCAGGAATCCCCCCTTCTGCACTGAGGGGTCGATGTAGTTGTTCTTGAGGAGAAACTCTGTCAGTCTTCGTGACACAATGCTGAAAAACACCTTCCCTTCAACACTCAATAGTGAAATAGTTCGAAACTGGTTGATGTTTTTCGAGTTCTCCTCTTTGGGGATCCACACTCCCTCCGCCCATCTCCACTGGTCAGCAACTCTTCCTCTTCGCCAAATCACCTTCAAGATCTTCCACAGGTGCCGGAGAAGCTCTGGGCAGCGCTTGTAGACCAAATAAGGTACTCCACTGGGGCCTGGAGTAGATCCTGAGCGAGCTGCCTTGATGATCTCCTCAACATCCCTCAAACTTGGCTCCCTCAGGTTGAACTCTGTTGTTGGGGGAGCGGGGCTGATGAGCGCTTTGTTGGGCTCCAACTCTTGCTCTCTCATTGAATCGCTCACTGTATCCTGGAGGAAGCGATTCACTTCATCTTTTGAGCACTCAAGCCGGCCACTGCGCTTGTCCCCAAGCAGTTGTTTTGTGAAGCCGAAGGGATTGGCGATGAAGGCCGCTCGCTTCCTGACTCTCTCTCTTCCCCGTCTCTGGTGCCACTCTGCTCTGCGGATGATCATCAGCTTCTTCCGCAGGATGTTTTGCAGCTCTGGTATTGGTTGCCTCTCCTCAGCAGTAGCTTTCGTACTGTTTCTTGAGGGTGTGAATCTCCTGACGCAGGTGATGTATCCTGGTAGCCCTGCGGTTCATGGTGTAGGAGGTGGGCTTGGTTTTTCCCTTCTCTACCTGACCAAATCTTTCTGAGGCATAGCTGAAGATGATGGTAGTCATCGTTTGGAGTCGGCTGTCAGCATCTCCTTTTTGACATTAGCTTATCACGGATGCGGTATTTGTGAATATTTCGGCCGATTAATAACAAGAGACTGTGGCAAAGACATATTTTAGTAAAAGTAGTCCATATCGACAACGTTTTACTTCCGGGATTGCTCCGGTGCTGCTGGAAAGTCCGTTACCTGCTGCTTTCTTTGTGCCTCCGGTGGATTTATGACTACTCCTCAGATCTCTGCAGGGTAAATCCAGACAGCTAGCCAGACTATCTGTCCAATCTGAGTTTTTTGTTGCACGACTAAATCAACTTTTGAACGTACATGTTCCACCAAAACAAGTTCCTTCCCGAGGCTATTTTGCAGAGATTCTCCCGCCTTGCTTCGTCACCAGGCAAAAAGACAGGGTGCGTTCAGGAACTCCCAGAAAACAGACTCGCAGGCGAAAAACAGAAACTGAGGCAAAAAATGAACTCAGGAGGCGGAATTCATGACATAAATAGTGGGCTACATGTTGATGTCTTGGACTACAGTGATATTAATTCACAGACATGCATCCTCTTCAACTCTTTAATCTATTTATATGACAGGGTTGAGTGGTCTTCATCATACTCACTAGTAGACCTTACTGGATAACTATGGTACCTTGCTCAAGAGCACCTTGGCAGTGCCCACGAGGTGAATTGGCATCTCTCCAGCTACCAGTCCACACTCCGTACTTCGGTCCATACCGGGACTTAAATCAGCGACCCTCCGTTTCCCAACCCAACTCCCTACGGACTGAGCTACTGCAAAAGAACATCCCATCTTTTGGGATCATTTGGTTTATTTTCGCACACACATTTATTTCATCTTACTTCTTTTCTTACTCTAAAGGCCTCGTTCAGACCAGAAAAATAGATAGTTTATAGATCTTGACATTTCCGACCGCACTTGAAGGCAGTTTAATTTCACGGAGAAAGCAGACTGATCTCATTAAGTGGCTTATGTATGACACGCCAATTCGTATGCCATTTTGGTGTGTTATCAGGACGCATAATTGCTTTGTAGCGTGTTTATCAATGCCGTTTTGGCTCCATTGACTTACATTACCTTGCAATTGTGTGTCAATTTACGCCGTAGCGAGTAGTATGAAAGGTCAAAATGCAACGTGCTGTAGACGGCGTAGACATACACGCGGATAGCTCAAAATACGTACAGACAACACACCACTTGGTTTAAGAAAGTGGCATGTATGTTTACGTGAAGTTATGATATCACGTTGGAGTAAGAGAAAAAGAAAAGAGATGGTGGGACTGAGTAAACAATCAGCTGTTCCACAAACTCCCAGGCAGTTCACTGCTTGGGTTTGGTGTTTTGAGAATTTCTTGTGGCAGCAGTAGAGGCAGGGATGTTTCCTGTTTCCTGCAGGGGACTCTCACACCGCCTGAAAACACACTGACTGATTGCCGGTTACATGATTGGCCACCGCTGCAAGCTGTGTTTTATGAATCTGAGTAATCAGTCTTATAATCGGGTCTGCGTTGAAGAACACTGAACCTGTCCTGTTATGCCCATGCTGGGTTTGTACCTCAGCGACAGATGATTTTCTGTAACACAGATCATCAATCAGAGAGTTGACTTACTGCCGCAGCTCTTGCCGTCCTCCTGCAGCAGCTGTCCCTCCGGACAGATACAGTAGTACAATCCTAGAGTAGAGGTCTGATCGGGCCGAATTTTTCCGTCCGAACCCGGCCCGCGTCCGACAGAGCCGTGACTGAACCCGGCCCGAGCCCTACAGGCATTAAGAAATTTGTGTCCGAGCCCGACTCATTTTTTCTCATATTAATGACACACCTACGTTTGTTTGTGTGGAAAGCCCGCTTTTATTAAGCAGCTGTAGGAAGGCATTCAGAAATGTCAACAGATGAGCGCATCAGCGCACACGGGGCAACAAGGGTACGTTAATAAGCTGTTTAATTTAAAATGTTTAATGTGTTAACCTTTCCTGATTGCTTCTTTTCCGACCGTGATCAGAAAACCAGGGGAGACTCGTTACCTCAAGGGCCGACGTTATTCATTTTATAACGTTGGTCAAAATCCCGTTTCTGGAGAGCAGATGAATGAACTTGGCTTTCAGTCTGGAGTTTATCTCGGACACCACACACACTGGGTACAAAACTTCAACTTATTCCACCAACTCTGCTCCAGTCACATCTACACGTCTGCTTCCTCTTTCTCTATCTCTCTTCTGCCCACTTTACACACACACTGAGCTCTCTTAAAGGAGCCACAGCACCATTTTACAGCAAATGCCTTATCGCGCTGATGTGACCGAGCCCGACCCGAACCCGACCATAATTTCTATATATCTGTCCGAACCCGGCCCGGCCCGTCGGGTACCGTCGGGACCCGTCGGGACCCGTTGGGAACTTATACTGTCATATTTTGTGCAGAATTGTGTTCCTTGTCTTTTGAAAATGTTGAAGGTGGAGATTGTGCAACTTCAAAAGTGTGTTTCCTGTTGTAATTGCAATAGTTAAATAACTGGATTCTCTTAAGTGTGTTTTTCAAATGTTCTAATGAAAGCTCTGTGCAATTGAGAAATATAATTTTCTCTTTCACTTATGTTGTCATTATATATATAAATAAATGTGCAAAAAATATATACAATCAGATATATAAAAATTGTAACAATAGCAGAGAGCAACAATAATATAAATAAAATATTAAGAATAATATACAAATAGAATATAGAATAAATAGGCCTATTCTAAATAGCACAAATCCTTCATCACACAAATGTGAAAACACACTAAAGAGAATCTAACTGTTACACTATAGCACTAAGAACAGAAAACACAAACTAAAACTAAAACCTGACCTTTCTGGCCCTTCTTGATGCAAAATCATCAATGATGTTATTGTATGAAATCTGCTCCCCTATTGAATGCTCATGGGCGCATGCCCTTTAAAAAAAAAAGTAGTCAAAAAATTAGGATGTCCAGATCCGATCACGTGATCGGAAATCGGGCCCGATCACGTGGTTTCAGACTCGATCGGAATCGGACGTTACCTTCCGATCAGGACTCTGATATATATGTATATATATTCTCATTATTTTTTTAACACATCTATAGTTATGCGGTGGCACAGAGTTAGACCCTTTTGACTCCACACAGAAACAGCAACGCGTGCGGCATGACATCACTTTGTTGCAGAGACGCTATTGGTTAAATGCCGGCAAAGTAGAACACGGAAGCAGTTTGAAGCGGGAAGTGCGAGTATGTCTGCGGTCTGGAGGTATTATAAAGTTGATGACAACAACATTGCCAAAGCAAACTGTGAGATATGTAAGATAAGTGCTCTGTTTGTTAACAGAGTTGTTGAATGTTAAAATAAGGTGAATTAAATAAAAAATACCTTCTCAGCAAGCAGGGGCGCAAATTTGCCAATTCCCTACACGGTGAAATGATAGATAATACAGTAGAAAACCGCTTCGAGGATTTTTTTTTTTTTAAGTGCTCGTGCCGCCCCCCATGAGTCATAAAAAAATGCTCCCCGGGCGGCTGCCCGCTTCGCCCGTGCCAAAAACGGCCACTGGGTCCATGTCTGCAGACACAGAGACAATAAACACATGTTCCATGTGGTGGAAACTAACTGCCAGGTGTAACCTCATAAATGGCCAATGACCATTTCACTTTATTACACACAACTTAATTTATGGACTTATTTATTTTGATATCTTTGTATGTGTGGATTACTTGGGATGTTACTGACATCTGGTGAAAATTTCATGCCAATAGCCCCATTAGAAATATCTTTACTGAGAAAAATGTTCAATACTTATTTTCCCCGCGGGGAACTGACAAGTAGTTATTTATATCTCGTTGTACATTTGCCATCTTATGGACATAATGTGCAAAAATAGTAATTTCAATCATTTGAACCTGTGTGTCTTTTAGAAGGAACATTCAAATGTAATTTTTGACTAGTTTTGACAGCTCTTATGTGCCGCAGATGCAGAGTCAACGTGTTGAATCGGCCAAACAAAGGCATACGAAGGCCGACGCTTGGCGACATTGCGGGACACACCGCACAAAGTAGGCCGACGGTTGGCCGCTGTCAGCCAAACTAGGACCGAGGGCCGACGATCGGCTTGGTGTGTCAGGGCCTTAAGAGCGTGAAGATCCTCGTAGGGAGGAGGTCGGAGTGGATGTTTGGGTCATAAAACATAGAACTTTCAAGCCGGGGAGCAGAGTTCGTGTCTCTGGGAAAACAAAAGACTTTCACCAAGGAAACACGTGTTGGTAGTGTTTTTATCCAAACCACAATCTTTGTTCCAATCTTAACTAGTCATTTTGGTGTCTAAAGTTAACTGTCGTTGCTGCATGATGCTCACTTTTTGTCGGCGGAACTCAACTGCCACGGCCCCTCAAAGGACCTTCATCTTACGGGCTCCCAGTAAGCTTTCTCAGCAAAATTTAACTCATGTAACTGGCCGGTGGTCACCTAATTTTTAGGGGATTTCATACATGCCATTATGCATGAGTTTTTTGCACGATATCATACAAGCTTGTCCATGAGAATATGATGCCCCTTGAAGCCATTCAGTGTAACACCTGTTTGGATCTTCTCCGGGGTCCCACTCTCAGCTTCACCCTCTTTTCTACAGAAGTGCAGCGTTTACAGCTGAAGTGCAACCTCAGGTGGCGGCTGAACTTCTGGTCTCTGACGCCATAGATGAGCGGACTGAGCAGACGTGGAAACACATTGGTAAACAGGAAGAGGGTATACATGATATTACTTTTTTCATGGGGCCAACCAGTGATTAAAATGAGGGTGATGAACGGAGAGATGTATGACAACATGCAGATGAGGAGCTGGACTCCGTGCAGCATGATGGTGTTGTGGGCGTTTCTGGCCGCGGCCTGGTTTGAACCAGAAGCTGCCCGAGCAACACAGAGGACTTTCAGGTAGGTGATGATCACAGTCAGGAAGACGAAGGACAACAGAAGGACCTGGGGGTAAGACGTAAAGACACTTTAATCTGCCACTTGACATCAGTAAAGTCACGAAAACCAGGGAATGAAAAGAAAAACAGAAATGGATGATTTAAGAAAGAAAATTAACAAATTAACAATCAATATTTGTTCTTCAAAATTCTGTCCTTCCCAAAAAAAAGACCACATAGGTCGTTGAAGTTGTTCAATAACGACTCAATTTATGTTTATAGTGGCAGCGCCGTCTAGTGGCTGTTTTAATTATGACAGGAGCAAAGCAGGAAGTAAGGTGACAAAGTATAAGTATGTAAGTATAACTCAACAGAACAAACGGACCTACGTCACATTTTGCATCACGTGCATGCTGGAAGTGAATGTCTGATTTTAACCCAAACTCAAAAAGTCCTCCAAACCATACGACGATATGGGTTGTTTGTTCCTACCCTCTAAGATGACCCACAGCGTTTTATAAAGTAGCGCCCCCAGTGCTGGCAGGAAATACGTCCTCATATCTAAACCAGAGAACATCAGTCACGTCTTTTTGTTTGGCACCAAAACTGCTTAGTTAAGTTCAGCAAAAGATCGTGGTTTGGTTTTAAATCAGAAGTTACTTCACTTCCTGAAGGTTACTACACAGGTAGTATATATCCAGGATGTTTCACTTCACATTGCTCTACTTCTGCCGGAAATTCCGCTGGATGTCACTCTTTTCGGATGTTCGTTTTCGGATTTCCCATTGCCTTCCGCTTTGTTTGTGTTGTAATTTTAAAATCTGGTGGATTCATGAGGACTATGGTTAACTGCTCCTCAGATCTCTGCAGGGTAAATCCAGACAGCTAGCTAGACTATCTGTCCAATCTGAGTTTTCTGTTGCATGAATAAAACAAATTTTGAACGTACACACATTCCACCAAAACAAGTTCCTTCCAGAGGCTATTTTGTAGCAGCACCGGGGCTCCACTCGGCGCTTAGCACCGCCCGAGACAATTGTGATTGTTTTGTTTTTTTAATTTATTTTTAAACGGGACTCGAACCTCGCTCTCCCAGGTGAAAGTAATGTGTTTGTGTGACCCATTACGCGAAAAATTTGGCGCTCTTATACTTGGTCACCTTACTTCCTGCTTTGCTCCTGTCATAACTACTAGGGCCGCTAGAGGGCACGGCCACTATAAATCTAAATATAAATTGTAATTGCTGCTTGAACAACCAACCTCTGGGAGCGTTTTTCAGTCTTGTTTCATTAGAGGGGAGAAGACTTGTTGAATATTTCACCTGTACAACCACACTTTGTGCCTTGTGGTATGGCGTTGTGTACACGTAGTTAGGGTAACAGGTGACGACGGTACTTGAGAAGACAGAAAGGGGCTCGGTGGCAAGGACAACGATGATATCTGTAAGGCAGGGCATGAAGGAAATGAGCCAGATCAGTGCGATGAGGGCGTAGGCTCGCTGCAGAGTGCAGATCTGGACGTGATGAAGAGGTCGACACACAGCAATGTAACGCTCTACTGCCATGCCGGCCAGGGTCAGAGGGCTGTTCCTGAAGAAGACAATCACAAACACATATTTCATTAGTGTGGGATTTGCTGCTGTATGTGAAAACACAGCCCTTTCAACACGGGGGAGCAGAGTTCATGTTCCGGAAGAAATTAAGGGGAAAAGAAAAGACTTTCACCCATGGGTGTTTGTGTCCCAGGAGTACTACTTAAGGGGATCGGTGTTTTACTCCAAACCACAATTTTTTTTCTAATCTTAACTAGTCGTTTTGGTGCCTAAACTTAACACTCATCGCCCATGACGGTGACCTTTTGTCGGCTCAACTCAACTGCAACGGCCTCTGAAACGACGGACAGCTCATGCGCTCTGTACCCGACTCACAGTCACCTTTTTTTCTGCTAAATTTAACTGTAAAGACGGCTAAACTTAACTTTCACGTGACAGGTCATCACGTTGCCAATTTCGTACGATACCATACAAATTGTTGTGCATAAGTTTTCCTACAATATTATACAAAGCCGTTGATGAAAATGCATTGGTGTCAAACTGTGATCATTTTATTAAGTTCAAACTTGTCTCTCATTATGCATCAGTACAACGTAAAAACTTACTTGTTGGTGGTGACTGACAGGAGCATCATGATGCAACAGGGAGCGAATGTCATGGAAATGGCATAGGTCATGATTTGCAGCGCCACAGAAAGTGTCAGCATTATCATGTCATTTATCACCAGATGGATGTACAGCACATACCTGCAGACGAGTTAGAGGAGGGACAGTATTTGTGTCAAATCTCATCATTTTTATTGTAATCACTGCCTGTAAAGGGCCAATACTGAGTACTGGCCCTTTTGATTTTTGTCCACATGAGTACCCTTACTTCTAATTGTTATTAACAGTATTATTAACAGGCTAATATTTATACTAAAATAGGCTATACATCATGATTTGATGGGAAACATCAATTAATTTTAAACAGCAACTCTATGTAAAATCAGACATTCAGCACCTGCATATCGCTACAATTGATTAACAGATGAATCGATGAGTTGTCAACCAATAAATTAATCGCCAACTATTTTGATAATCAATTAATCGGTTTGAGTAATTTCTTTATTAAAAAACAGGTAAATATTCTCTGATTGCAGCTTGTTAAATGTGAATATCTTGTAGTTTCTTCTCTGTGACAGTAAACTGAATATCTTTGAGTTGTGGACAAAACAAGACATTTTATGACGTCATCTTGGGCTTTGGGACTGGGAACACTGATCCACATTTTTTTTTTACCATTTTCTGACATTTTTTAGACCAAACAAGTAATCCATTAATCCAGAAAATAATCCACAGATTAATTGACAACGAAAATAATTGTTAATCGCAGCCCTAGCCGAATGGAATGATCTTTTGTTTCATAACCAACAACATTTCCCGACACTGCGACGATCAGGCTCCTTAGATCGAAACGACCGGATTGTAGCTCATACAAGGGTCTCCCCTACAAGATATATGCATGAATATAAATCTACTAGATACGTGATGATCATGTCATTCAACTGCTGAATTAGGGTACTGCAACCATCCTCAAATATTAAGAACAGCTCATAGACAGAAATCCCAGCTGTCCTTCACCTGGGGTCTAGCTGGAAGACCTGGCTCTTAAAGTAGGTGTAGACAAACGCTCCGTTGATGCAGTTGATGACAAAGCCGAGAGAAAAGGTGATGAAGAGCTTTGTGAAAGCGACGTTCACGCTGTCCCGAAGACTGGTTGAGTTCATGCCGCACCTCGTCCTGTACTGGAGACAAAATACACACATCAAGAACAAAAAAAGGTTCCCAAGCAGTGTTTCAGTTAAGGTTTGGTTCCAGTGCCTGAATTGGCCCAAAAAAAGGTGTCTGTATCCAAATTCAGCAGTTGCATGACATGATCATTGCATGTGTCTTATATACATTTATATTCAGACGTATATCTTTTAGGAGAGACCCCGTTTAGTCGACTATTTGATTGATCTAAGGAGCCTGATTCGACTGCCAATCTCACAGTTGAATCGTCACAGTGTCTGAAAATGTGGTTATGAAACAAAAGATCATTCCATTCGGGCTATGTGAGGTGCTAAATGTTTGAGTTTAAATAGAATTTCTTGATGCTTCCCAATAAATCCTGATTTATAGCCTGTTTTGGTATACATATCATCCTCTTAATTATAATGTTAATAACAATTAGAGGTAAGGGTACTCATGTGGACAAAAAAGTGCAGATACTCAGTACTGTACTTTCAGGCACTGATTTGTTCCACAAATTAAACTTGCTGTCACATCCACAACTTTCACATCTCATACACAATTTATACATCAATAAGTAGATATGTTTGTCTTTCAGATGCATTGCATTGGAGATGATACAACTAACTTTTTGGATAAAAGCTTAGGGACTTTTCTGGGAAAAGAATCTCAATAATGTTACATGTGTGTTACAGTAGTTACTTAGGATAACAATGTTCAAAAGCCAAAGGTCTTCGTCATTGTTGTTCTCTGTGTGATTTCAATATATTTGCACAGTACAGTGTTTACATGCAATGTTTCTAATCAATAAGTGTCTGCCCTATGTTTCACCCCGGCCTCCTGACCAAGGGCCTCATTATTATAATTATTGCTCAATTTACGAGTTCAACATCATCCACATCCTCTGTTTTCATCAACATATTAGTATTATTACTTATTATCCCTCCCTTGAATGTTTTTCCTTCTTTTTATTTACCTTCACTGATCCTTGTTACATACAAACCTCACCTTAAGTTACATGTCATGTCACATTAGCCAAATCAAAATTTAACCTCCCAGATCAATATGAATTTTTGATTTTATTTGATTTTTTATTTATCTCAACAATCAACATGCTGTAAAAGAAGACAAGAAAAACAGATTCAAACACAAAGATAAAACACAGACATAAATCATATTTCATCAAAGAACGAAAAAGGATAAGTCAGAGAAGGATCTGAATCTAAAAGTTGTACTGTACTTTTCTTATGTCTTGTGTGTATTTTTTATCACCTTCCAAATGTAAACGTCTTCTTGTAATAATTTATTGCACCAAATTCTGATTTCAAAGAGAATAAATAATAGCAAATAGTAAATCTAACAATGCCTCTTACTATTCTAAATGTAATGATGTTGACTTAAATAGGAAACAACATTGTTCTTCTGGCAACATTATTGTAAGATAAACTTTTAAAAGTTAAGTTAAAAGAAAGAAACTCAAACTTACTTCAACACCACGCTGCTCAGGCCGCTGTTGAGAAACCAAACTGTCTGTAAGTTGTAAGTTGTGGAACAGGAAGAGATGCAGTTTATATAGATGCTAATAATGCAGCAAGAGTGTTCGAGAGGCGGGGAATGAGGAAGCTGCATTGTCATGTCTGTACTTAAAGTGTAAATGTATGATGTCGATTATGACAACCCTTAAGTCTGATACTATAGTTGTAAACTTTTAATCCAGTAGGCTATGACCCAACACAAAAATGCAGTTATTTATTGCAGCCGGGCAGTTGTTCTGCTCATTGTCTCATGAACGTAAAATGTGATCTAAAACTTAGTTTATTATCACGAATGTGGTTTGTCTTCATCAAAATGAAAGTTTCAGATATTGTAAAGCATAGAGAGACACAAAAGTATTGATAGGTGTACTATCAACCAGTCAGATTGCTAAAATAAAAGCTTCATTCTGAAAAAAACACCTTGTCGCCAAGGACAAAAGGCGTTAAAGTGCTCATATTATGCTTTTTGCCTTTTTCCCTTTCCTTTATTGTGTTATATTAGATTAAACATGCTGCGCAGCATCTTCATTTTTAAAGCCAAAAAAGTCCCACACAAATGACATGATGTTCCTTTTTGACACTAAAGTTTCCGCAGTGTCAGGTTCTGTCGAGTCTGAGGCCATTGTACAACAGGTGCAGGTACGGCGTAGCGTGCCAAGTTGATGCTTCCTCTGCAGACTGCTTTACACTCGCATGTCACGTGACCAGCTATTATTGCGAATGCAATTACTCATTCAGGTATACTGAATTCAGCTGAACTGAACCAAGAGCTCATGTGTAGACTGACAGTCGGTTGGCTGGATGTGATTGTTTTGCATCCAGGTTCACTGGCAGTAACACCGGTCTGACCCTGACGATACTTTTGCCCCGACAAGCCAGGTACCGGGTCCAGTACTTCCTGAGCTGCTCATCCCAAAAACCGTAGATGACCGGGCTCATGAAGCGGGGGGATGATGTAGACGACCAGGAAGAAGATGTAATGGATCTCTATACTGAAGCTAGGGAAGAGGGAGATGAGATCCGCCTGAAGGGAAGGAACCACGAAGGCAAGCAGGCACAGCAGCAGCTGAAACACAAGACAGATACATCTTAATAGTTGTGATTTAAGAAAATACAACATTTACAAAACCCAATCAGGTCAGCTAATGTCTTTAAACTTGTACAAACATATACATTTTTTACGTGTACCAAAACTTTGTAAACAAACTGTTAGTGAGAAAATTGCACCGACCTGCAGCCCATGAAGCAGCACAGTGTTTCTGGCTCTCTTCACTGATGAGAAGAGAAGTGGGTGGTCGCAGAAAATGGAGGTTTGGAAGAAACTCAGAGGCTGGTAGACAAGGGTGATGAGGAAGTCGGTGACGGGCGGGGCGGCGGTGAGGATGAGGATGACGCCGATGAGGAGGAGGGTGCGAGGGACAGTGCACATCTGGCTGTAGTGCAAAGGGAGGCAGATGGAGATGTAGCGCTCCACTGCCATGCCGGCCAGGATGAGAGGGGTGGAGCGGGTGGTGAGGACCGCCGTCATGATCTGAGGGAAGCACAGAGGTGGAAGAAGAACTCAGCTCTTTCACTTAAGTAAATATAGCAATAGCACAGTGTAGAAATACTCTGTTACAAGTAAAAGTCTTACACTTTTGGGGCGGCAGAAAAATACTCCTAAGATAACAACCCGTTCTCACTCCCAGCGCGTCAAAAAACGACGCTAGTTCAAGGGCCTTTGGTGTCAGATACTGACGCAAAAAGTCTACTCTAGCGTCTTTATGGAACGCACCAGGCATAGCAGTAGCTCAACTGCGGCACTGTAAGATGATGTAGTATAAAGAGCGACAAAGGTAGCAAGTACTACGAAAGGCTAAAGATCTGCGTAAGGACACAGGTTAAGGTGGTGGATGTTGTCAAACAACACATGGACTTTCACCCAGGAGACAGGGGTTCGTGTCCTGTTCTCATCCTGCATGTCACTGAAACTTAGACTTTTTTAACCCCACCCACGATCTTTCCCTAAACTTAACTAAGTGGTTTTATCTTGCATGTTGAAAACTGATGCCAAGTGTCCTGACCAAGTGCATTGAAAACTGACGCCAAATGGCGATACTATGCTGTATATCGACTTTTTTCTCCACCCCTACATTGAGTTGATGACTTACCAGAAAGCAGCAGACGGAGGCGTGGATCATCCTGAAGATATAGCTGACCACATAGATAGCCGTAACAAGGCTGAGCTGCAGAGCGTCGTTGATCACCATGGCGATGAACATGATGTACTGCGGGTTCGTATAGAAGAGACTGCAGTCAAAGATAAACGGGAGCTGAGAGAGATGGCAAAAGGGTTTTTCACCTCAGGCGCAACATTTGACCCACTTCCACCACTGGGTGGCGCTATAGCAGAAAAAAACGCGTTTGGCCCTATAACTCCCACACTTTACACCGGACATTCAAAAACCATCCACGCGTTCCCTGGATCCAACTGAACGATGGTTACGTTTTGTAACTCCAGATTCTATGAGTATAGGCACAGCCCTCTAAGAGCTATTGCTATTGGGTTTATCCCTTCGCACAGTCGTAAAGATTTTCTTTCGCGCCCTGTGCCCCGCACGGGCCTCTCTTACGTCCGCAGATACTGTATATTACAGTGGCGCGACCAGAGATCTGCTCCCAACATCAGCATTTTTCTTCAGCCAAAGCAGGTGGCCCGAATCATGGAGGGCAGTGCCTATATCTAATCTGGAGTTACAATACGTAACTATTGTTCTATTTCGTATAGGCTTCGCCCTCTAAGAGCTCTTGCTATTGGGTTAAGGGCGAAGCTGACGTAGTCAACGCCATCTGCGACACAAGGTCCACAAGCAGAACATAGACTAATTCAACTTCCGGTGGGCGCTTCATAATGTTCATAATTGAATTGAGACAGATTGAGAAGGGTTTCATTCCGCCCGTCTTTCCTGGTGTGAGAAGTAATGGGAACAGAAACCGTCATTCTCTTCTCCTGGAGGGACGCGGGGAAAAAAACATCCTTTGCCCGCAGCTCTGCCAGCTCTGACATCAGAGCAGCTATCTCCCCTGAGATGACACGGCTGTTTCCAAAACACCGTCGAAAAGGAAGGAGGATGCTGGTAAACTTGGGCGTATAGCCTTTTGTGATAAGCTTGACAGCCATGCATTCCTGGGTGGCAATTCCTTTCCCACACCGCGCCCCGCTCTGAGAGCGGGGGCGTGCACATCTGTGTGTTGTCTGTTGCCATAGCAACAGAGAGCACGCCACTATGCTGTGTATTAAGAGAACGCATGGCGGGGCAGTCATCGAGTCAGAGGTCTCCCCGTCCCGCTAGACGGCCGGGAGAGGAATGACTGTGTAGCACGCACATACTGAGTGGGCGCTCGCTCCCGTTGTTTACACAGTGTGGGAGTGACCGGGCTCCGCCTAAGGCACCACGTGTGCAAGGCGTCAGAGCCCTTATCTGAACTCGAGATAGCATGATAGCTTTCACCACGCTGGTAAGAGCCGGGGAAAAGCTGGCGAGTTGAGGCGTGTAGCCGCGTGTTGATTGTTGCCATAGCAACAGAGAGCGCTGAGCCTCAAAAAAATCCCCAGTCAGAGTTGGTTTTCAAATGTTCAAGTGTCCACAGCCAATGTGAACAGGCTCTGCTTTATCACATGTAAATATAGGATGAAATTCAATTGTTGGAGCAATAATAATAATTGAGTTCTCATTTATATGCCACTGTTACATTTTAGACCGCTTATTTGAATTCATCTTTGAATGTTTGTACAAATGTCATGGCTATCCATCCAATAGTTGTTATTGAGTTTGCCTCCTTGCTGCTAGCGCGGCTTATAATTTATATAGAATCAGGGGACATTTTTATTGAAGCAGAAGAAAGTACTTGGTTATCAGTCTTTTATTATTTTTTTTCATTCTAACAATCTGTAATCTATAAATATTCTAAAAACTTACAAAATAAAATACAACAGGGGAAGTTTCATGCTGATATCTAAGGGCGTTTTCACACATACCTCATTTGGTCCAGACTTTCGGACTATTTTTTTTGATCCGAACCAAAATGACAGGTGTGAAACCTTCCCCGCACCACGGTCCGGATCAAAAGACAAAATTTTGGCCCGAAAAAAATAGGTGGTCTCGGTCCGGACCAAACTGAACCATGGTCCGGTTCGTTTATAGTGTGAAAGCATTTTTTGGAAGGTTCGGACTTTCGGACCAAATACAAGAAACTCTGGCAGGCTCTCCTTGTGTTACAAGACCAGGGAAGCTCCTTTAAGGAATAGCTTAGTGCTTAGTGTGTAGGCTACATGAGAGAGTGACGGTGAATGCGCTCAGAGCAGACAGCTGTCGGCTATCAGAGCTGAGAATACATCAGCAGTTTATTTGTTAAGTGGTAGTAAATGTACAGTGTAGGTTTCCGTTTGTCTCTGAATAAATTCTCCAGAAAGAAAGTTTCCGTGTCTTGCTTCTCAACAACACAACAAAACAAAACAAAAAGAGCCGCGGTAGTAGGTGAGAGCAGCAGTCAGTTGAAAAAACTCAGACACAGAGAGAGGATACGAGAGGACGTGAAAGCCCGTCAACAAACCAATCAATTATAAGTCTCTGGAGAAGCAGGTCACGTATGTGATGATGGCAGGACGTAGTTTTGTCACGTTTAGATTTTTAGTGCGCTTGCATAACTGCAGTGTGAAACCAAAACTTACCGGATCAAATGTATACAATGTAACAAAAACATGAACCTTGGTCCGGACCTTGATTCGGACTTTCATGTGTGAAAACGCCCTAATAGTTCATTTTTTTTCTCCTGTTCACCTGGGGTGTCTTAAGGGGGGCCACTGTCTGCAGGTTGACCCTGCACCTGTTGCTTACAAGGTACATCTTGAGGTACTTGAACCTGAACTTTTCGTCTCTGACACCATAGACCATTGGGCTCAGGAACCTCGGCAGAATGTAGACGATTAGGTAGTGTGCATATTTGATTTCTGAGATTCGACCGGGGAAGATTAGCTGTAGAATGATCTCCACACTAGCGGAGATGTAGGAGAGCATGCACATGGCCATCTGGACCCCGTGGATCAGAATGGTGTTCCTGGCTCTCTGGGCGGACATCTTGTCCGTGGAGAGGGCCCGGGCTGCAAACAGGACCCTCAAGTAGGTAAAGACCAGAGTCAAAAACACACAGGAGAAGTAGATGATATCAAAAACTTGTCTTTTGAATGCCAGGATCGGGTCTTTGAACACATTTGGTCGTATGCACAACACAGACTCATGAAAGAAGCTTAGGGACTCCGTTGCTAGCGTAAGAAATAGATCTGTGATATCCGGAGCCACGCATATAAACCACATCCACCCGATAACAATGTAAGTCCTTCTCACTGTGCAGATTTGAGGGTGCCGTAAAGGCTCGCAAATGGCAATGTAGCGGTCTATGGCCATGCTAGCTAAGTTGACCGGCGTGATTCTGGTGGTGAAGACCACCACCAGAATGAAGAAGCAGCAGAAAGTGACGTTAATCTTGTAGAAGGTATAGTTGAGGACAAACAGTATGACTGTGATGGTCAGCTGGATGCCATCATTGATTGATTGATTGAAGAGGATGTAACGAGGGTCTTCATAAAATGTCTGCAGGAAGATAAAGGAAGAGAGAGGGAGTGAAAAACGTAGAGAGGATAAAACAATTCATGGATTAAGAAGGAAGAAGTGTTGGTGTTATTGAGTAAAGTCCTGGATGAAAAGTCTGGATGGCATCATTAACCATCCTGAAGTGAATTATTAATTGTACTATATTAATAATTGTTGATCAGCATGCTGTTTTTTTATATTAAGGGGAAGAAAGAATCCTCCGAGTGAAGAGAGAGAGAAACAAACATAGGTAGGGCTGCATCGATTAATCAGTTTGAGTAATTCTTCAAAGATTCTTTGATTGGATCTTGTTAAATGTGAATATGTTCTAGTTTCTTCTCTCCTCTGTGACAGTAAACTGAATATCTTTAAGTTGTGGAAAAAACAAGACATTAAAGGACGTCATATTGGGCTTTGGGAAACACTGATCCACATTTTTCACCATTTTCTGACATTTTATAGACCAAAATAATAGAGAGAAAATAATCAACAGAAAATAAGTAAGTTGCATTCCTAAAAATAGAAAATCCTCAAATTTAAGAAGCTTTTGTGTGTGTGTGTGTGTGTGTGTGTGTGTGTGTGTGTGCGTGTGTGTGTACCTGGTGTCTTAAAAAGATGACAACCAAGCTGCCGTTGACGTAACCGAGGATGAGCCAGACCATAACTACAATCAGGTTCTTCACCAACGCTGTGGTGAAGGTTTCTCTGACGAGCACCAACTGATCCAAACATAGAGGAAGTCAAAGAGAAAGAAATAGAAATTACTATCAAACACAATGAACCATAATTTATTTTTATTCCATCACTGTTTTATGAGCTGATCAAATAATATTAAAATTTTGTATGCACTATTTCCACTAAAAAGTAAGTTATCTTTCATGGGTCACTCTGTCTCGCCACGATGTAGGACATTAAAAAGTATTTATCAAAATGTTGATGAAATTCTTACACATCAGCCCATAAATGTATATATATTTCTGTGAAAATCAGCTGAGCTGCGAAAGTTATTTTTAAAGCAAACAACCCTTTATCTATTATCACGTTTGTGAATCAGGAGATAGAAGCATGTAAAAGTGAGTTCTCTCTTTAAAGGCTGAATATAATATTTGGGTATGAGGTACCAGACCAGGCTACAAATTGGTGATAGTGTGAGATCAACAACAGTTCATGTGAAGATGCTGTGATTAGACACTGGTGTAATGTTCAGGCCGGAAAGTTTTGCAAAAGCAGGGATTGATGATTAGTTTCAATGTTTATAAAAAAAAAAAGTACTTTTTAAATTTAGCAGTGAACACACCTAAGCCACATCTGCCTAGACCTAGAAGCTTTACATTTTAACATCTAAATTAGCAATACAACTGTACAAGCAAATCAATAATTGGTTATAGTTTTATTAGATGTAAAGATTATTTTCTGAACAATTTCTTCACCAAACCTGATATGTCATGTTGCCTCCAGGACTCACTGATGAACTCATACTTCACTCAGACCTGATAGAGAGGATGAAACACAGAAAATACATACATACATTGACAAATGTATAAAGTCATTGCCCAAAACCGCATACTAATCAATTAAATAAATCTCAAACTTTTATGTATTAAAATGTAACGTATTAAAATTATGATGAATGCACACTACTTTGGTCACAGAGTACGTGTATTTGAGATATCAAAAGTATAATAAAATTATTTGTCTTTATAGGAAATCACATGCTGTAGTTACATAAGTTTCATGTTCTGCTAACTCACTGCTGTATATCTGAGCAGAGACCTGAAGCTGCAGAGCTGAAGGCAATTTGTAAATCTAACCCTAAACCAACGTTGACCTTGTTTTTTAGAAATACATCAAACCACTTTGCTTGGATTTTTTTTACCAAAGAAATTATTTCCTGCTTCCTGCCATGCAGTGCTCTGCCATTATTCTCTTTTCACCTGCAGCCTGATTTGTTTTTTTTCTCCCTTGTCGGACAGCAATCAACCCAACATATTGTTAGAGCATAGTGTTAATTATGTCATTTCTATTAACACAACTGGTGCATAAAGGCAGAGATGTTCTTAAAATGAATATATCAACAACAGTTTGACGTTCCCTTGATTGAGTACACACATAAGAGAGAAAACAAGATTTATGAATATGGATATATCTCATTTAGCAAATTAATCCTTCATTTAAAATAAACCCAAATAACCTTAGCAAAGCTCAGTCAGCTGCTGAAATGTTACAGTTCTGCTGTTTATTTTTCCAGTGCAAAACGAGTAAATTAATCGCAAATGATCACAATGTGACAAAAAACTGGCAGCAGAAAAGTGACTGAGTTTTGGGATGAAAATGCTGGCAAGATGTTAGTCAAATCACTATCAGCTAAAATAATACATCACATGTATGTATTTATCCAAATGAAAAAGCATCTTCTGATACAATGAGTGTTTCAGTTACAATTTAAACACATTGCATTTAAAGTACATTTCTATTATTTAAATCTTGATTTAAAATGTGGACATTTGGATAGAATAGCTGCCAACATGCGAACAAACTCACGTTGTTGTATAGCTTGCCAAAGAGTTAGATTAGAAAGTCAGGAGGTACTGTACCTCACCACCGTCTGGTCCCGCTCCACCTACCTGAGTCCAGGTCACACACTGAAGGCAGACAGCGCGACAGAAGAGTCTTTATAAACACTTTGAAACAAAACTTAATTCATTTTCGCGTCATCGTCAATGTTTGTGAGAGAAGCAAAAAAAGATGAAGATAAGATGGAACTTTTATTAATCCTGAGGGAAATTGTTGTGCAGCAGTCTTGCAAATATACAGAGTTCAAATAAAAACAAAATATGAACACTAAAGATTATCAATAAGGTGCAAAAAACCCAAAAAAAACAATGCCAGAATGTATACATGATGATATTTAATGGCAGTCTTGAGGCTGACAGTGTGGTCAGTAGGACTGCAACTAATGATTATTTATTGATTGATTAAATCTGTTTATTTTCTTGAATAATCGATCAGTTGTTTGATCGATAAAATGTCAGAAAATGGTGAAAAATGTGGATCAGTGTTTCCCAAAGCCCCAGATGATATCTTCAAATGCCTTGTTTTGTCAACAACTCAAAAAAATTCAGTTTACTGTAACAGAGTAAAGAAACTAGAAATTATTCACATTTAACAAGTTGCAAGCGAGAATATATTTCTTTTTTTCATAAAAAAACAACTGAAACTGATTCATCGATTATCACAATAGTTGACAGTTATTTTTATAGTTGACAATTTATCAATTAATCTTTGCAGCTCTAGTGGTCAAAGCAGCGTGTTTCATCCTGTGATGAAACTTTTCTTTTATTCACTGAAGTTCAATGTTGCCAAGTAATGTTGGATGCACTGTAGCACTACAATCGTACCAGACCTAAACTATGTGTGTAAAACCATTTTACTTGGCAGATAGCCACGAGCAGAATAAAAAGAGCTTAAATGCAACTAGTGCAAAGTTGGGATTAGCAAGTTTTCTAAGAGTAAAAAAATAGATTGTAGAGCCTGTTTTTCTTTTACCGTGCAAAAATTTTTTCTAATAAACTTTATTTTTGTTTTAATATTATTGTTTTTAACTGTTTAAATGATAGTTTTAATCAGTCAAGATTCTTATTGTCGGTTAAAGGTCCCATGGCATGAAAATTTCACTTTATTAGATTTTTTAACATTGATATGAGTTCCCCCAGCCTGCCTATGGTCCCCCAGTGGCTAGAAATGGTGATAGATGTAAACCGAGCCCTGGGTATCCTGCTCTGCCTTTGAGAAAATGAAAGCTCAGATGGGCCGATCTGGAATCTCCTCCTTATGAGGTCATAACGAGCAAGATTACCTCCCCTTTCTCTGCTTTGCCCACCCAGAGAATTTGGCCCACCCATGAGAAAGAGAGAGACATCATGGCTTTCAAACGAGCAAAGTGGCAGTTGGTCAAGGCCACACCCCCACCCCCACCCTTCACCTTGCCCCCCCTCCTCAATAGCATTTAAAGCTACAGACACAGAAATGGCACATACTAAGGAAAGCTCATTGTGGGACTGGCTCTAGTGGCTGTAATTCTGCACCTAGGCTGAATTTCGGGAAAGAGACTTCAGATACAGTATTAGGGGACCACTAAGGTCTATATAAAAGAGACTTCAGATACAGTATTAGGGGACCACTAAGGCCTATATAAAAGAGACTTCAGATACAGTATTAGGGGACCACTAAGGTCTATATAAAAGAGACTTCAGATACAGTATTAGGGGACCACTAAGGTCTATATAAAAGAGACTTCAGATACAGTATTAGGGGACCACTAATGTCTATATAAAAGAGACTTCAGATACAGTATTAGGGGACCACTAAGGCCTATATAAAAGAGACTTCAGATACAGTATTAGGGGACCACTAAGGCCTATATAAAAGCATCCAAAAAGCAGCATGTCATAGGACCTATGACGCTAAAATGGTTAATGATTAACATCCCTATTGGTCTTCTACATTCAATTCAACTCTCACTGCAGTTTCATTGTAGGCTTCATGTTTGACATTGGATATTTTCTGTGCGGTTGCGTATGTTCACTTTACAGAGCAGGTACCTTCTCATATGTCTCCTGAAGGTCTGGTCTCGCAGTCCATACACAATGGGACTAACAAAGCGTGGCAGGATCTGGACAATGACATAAAAGGCAAAGCGTATGTCCAGGTACCGTTTGGGCAAAAAGTAGAGCAGACCTTGTTCAAACATGGGCCGCACATACGTAAGCATACATAACAATAACTGAAAACCGTGGAGAAGAATAGTGTTTCTGGCTTTTTTAATGTCTGGAGTTGCTTCCTTGGCAGCAAACAGAATCCTGAAGTAAGTGTAAAAGACAGTGAGCCAAACCAGGACAAGACAAATAATGTGTGACGCGTCCCTCTTCTTCAGGCTGTAAGAGCTCCTGAACACATAATCTCTGACACATAAAACTTCAGAGTGAAAGAAGTGCAGCGGCTCTGTGGCCAGGAGGATGAAGAGATCTGGTAGGATGGAGAACCAACTTGCCATCCAGATCAAACCAATCAGGATGTAGGTGTTCTTGACGGTACAGATCTGTCCGTGGCGGAGGGGGAAGCAGATGGCGATATAGCACTCGATCGCCATGCCGGCCAGGTTTAGTGGCGTGTTGAGGGTGGCGAGGATGGCAACGATCAGCAGGATGAGGCAGAAGGGTACACTGATTGTGTAAAGGGTGTAGCTGATGATGTGGAGAAGAGTTGTCAGGGCCAGCTGCATCATGTCATTCATCACCAGGTGGATGAACAGGATGTACCGAGGGTTTGTGTAAAATATCTGAGTAATAGAGAAGTAACCACACGATCAAATGTTAGACTTTATTAATACTTTCATCATGTTGAGAATAGTCAAATCTTTGTATCGAACAGCCAAATCCAGGTGCAGCCCTACAGTCGGCTATGATTGACTCACAAAATAGTTGAATTACTTGCTAATGATCAGAGCAAGTTTACCACGAATAAATGGCCATTAAATAAAAGCTAACTTGCCGCTCAGAGGTGGATGTTTTCTGTAAATAATGATGTGAAATTTGGTGTTAAGCCTATTTGATTAAGTAACAAAATCACAGATTTAAAGACATGTTTTCACTGAATATGACTGAATGATTCATAAAAAATAGAGAACGTTAAAAGCAGGGACCCAAATCACATGAAAATGATCTAATGCTTATATACACGTGTTTTTGCATTGGAGTAACATTTAGTTTTTAATGCTAAGCCTTTGCTTCAGGTTGATAACATTCTTGTTTCTTTTACAACCTTTTATTATCCTTTATATTTAAATGTTGCATGGTGCCTCATTTTCTAAAAATGTATTTGTTAAAGCTGTGAAAACAATGTACATGAGTTTCAAAATGTAGCACTCGCTTTCTTAAAGCTGAGTGGGAAAGATGAGGGAGAGAAAGTCTTAATATAGTGATAAATATAGTGTAAAAGCTAAGCAGATTTCACACCTGGTGCTTTCTGAAGGTGTGGACCAGAGTACTGTTGATGTAGTTGATGGAGATGCAGAGCGCTGTGACAATCACGTTCTTGATCACTGCTGTGGTGAAGTTGTCCCGCTCATACTCCGTTACAGTTGAAGTGTCGTTGACGGATGAAAAATTCATGTCTAAAATGTCAAAATTCTTTCCCGTCTGTAATAAGCAAAGATCATTATACTAGATTATTGTGTCAAGTTTAAAATGTGAAACGAGACACACTGATCCATGTTATAAATCACTGTTTTCTAAATCTTAATCCTTCTTTAAAACACAATTTGTAATTCCCTGCCTCTTAGTGGAGTATATTCTGGCTCTGTCCCAAACTATTTAACTTATTATGAAATATGTTGTGTTTAAAAACAGATTTTTTGATTCAAATCGATCTTCATTTGAATGATCCAATATTAATTCATAGAATCCTGAGATCGATCTTTTGAAAGGCACTGTTTTAAAGCTGGGGTGAAGATGTTGGTATCATATGAAACTAGACGATGTAAGGAATCCATGTCATGCTAAATACCACTCCAAAGAGAGGTTACATTTTGGCGAAGGAAGAGAAAAAAAACTGCCATGGCATTTTTTACAGATGTATGGCTTTAGGTCAGCTGTCTCTGCATCACATCCTCTGCACTAAAGAAAGCACTTTTTCTGTCTCTATTTAACTGCTTTGGGATCTTCAACAGGGGGTCTGGGACCCTTAGGGGGTCCTCGGAGTCAATGCAGGCGGGCCTCCAAATTATTGTTATTTTTTTTCAAAAATTGAAGTCTTAACATGAATCCAATATATTATCAGCAAATTTAAGTCCCCACTGCTGACTGGCTTATAGGTAGCCATCCACAGATACAGTTAATCATAAGGATTCAATGTGCCACATATTTATGTAACATTAAAACATTATTTATAAAATCATGCCAGCAATTATTAATTTAACAGCTTAGTATTCTATGCACTTAAAAGCTATGTATAAAGGTGTTAGGCCGCCCACACGTTATTGTAGGCCCAGTTTAATACGCAACTTAATTTTATACAATATTAATAGTAGGGGGTCCCTGTTCAGTCTCTCTTTCAGTTAAGGGGTCCTTGGCTTAAAAGCTGAAGACCCCTGGGTTAGAGGGTTCCTTTTACAATTTACAGCATTAGTTCACTGAGAATCTCTTTCACATTCAAGCGAAATTGGTGTTGTAACTGAAATATCAGTGATCAAATTGAATCGGAAATCAAATCGAACCTAGTTATTCAGATTCATATTGATTCAGGAAATCAGTGGCGATACCCAACCCTATTTTGAAATCATTTCAGAGCAGATTATAAAGCTGCACCGAGTATTTGCTTTGTCTAAGATAATAGTTGAGCATAATTCCCTCAGAGGAACCACAATCACTCTGGGAAGCCAGTAATATTTAATTTTACTGAATATTACAGAAAATATCCTTCTCCATCACAGACAGAATACATGATACAAACTAAAGTAATAAAACATGTGATATACACAATAATACAAACATACACGGTCCATATAGTATCAGTTCAATGCAGTTGAAGCAGTAGGCTTGACTAGACTATAGGCTACTTACCCAGCAGGACAACACATAACACCAGTCTGGTGAGGGTGTTGATGTTTATAGATGTTGATGGAACACATTTGGGATTATGTTGGCCCATATTGTGTGGGTGCGTGTATCATTACCAAACCGTCCAAGTCACAATGCATATTTTAGTGTTACGTTCTAATTGGAAAGAGTTGAATCGCCCCTGTCTGCATGTGTAAGATAAGAAGATAAAAAGATAAGTAAAAAAGAATCAGGGCTAGGGCTGCAACTAAATTTTCTCGATCAACCGATTAGTTGTTTTTTATATAAAATGTCAGAAAATGGTGAAAAATGTGGATCAGTGATTCCCAAAGCCCAAGACGGCGTCCTCATATGTCTTGTTTTGTCGACAACTCAAAGATATTCAGTTTACTGTCACAGAGGAGAGAAGAAACTAGAAAATGTTCACATTTAATTCTGGAATTAGAGTATTACTTTTGTTTTATAAAAAATGACTCAAGCCGATTAATCGATTATCAAAATAATTGGCGATTATTTTAATAGTTGACTAATTCATTAATTGATGTAGCTTTGTAGCTCTACTGTCTAGGGCTGGGTACTGAATACAAAACATTTTAAGCATAGACCGAATTGCCTCTAAAGTATCGAGTATCGAAAAAGTATCATTCAATACTCAATTTCAATACCTTTTATTAATAAATCTCATCAGCGTCAGTGAGCCAATCAGCACGCAGCATGCTTCTACCAAGCTCTAATAATGTTTGTGATAGGCTGTCTAACGTTACACATCGTAGAGACACGCACGAAAAACTCTTCGTTACACAGACTGGGCTCACGTAGTAGGTGCTGAAAAATAAATTAAAAGATATGTGCCATGTGGCTGGGTTGGCTCACTGGGTAGAGCAGGCGCATATATACTGAGAGGTTTATGCCTCGACACAGAGGTCCAGGGTTTGAATCTGACCAGTGATGATTTCATACAGTGCAATGTACATAGCGGAAACAACGTTGTGCGACTGCCCTATTTCTGATACTGTAGCGGCACAAATTTTACCGTGGTGGACCGTCGCGGTAATATTAACATAGAGGAAACACTGATTACTGACATTTGGGTGCCTGGAGGTTGCGAATTCGGTTCTGACCTGTAGCACTTTCCTGCATGTCATTTCCCCTCTCTCTCCCCTTTCATGTCTAAGCTGTCACTAATAAAGGCCTTAATGCCAAAAAGAAATATCTTAAAAAAAAAAACAACAACAATAAACATTACTGCATTTTAATCTTGACTTTCATAGGATACCACTCGCTAAGCTTCTAGCTGCCAATTAATTAAGCATATTAATTAAGCATGAATGAGCAGAATGAAAATACAGCGAGAGCAAGTCCCAAACCAACGGCCTCTTATTTATCTGGTGAACTCCAGCAGATGGATTTCATTCGTCAGTTCTTCAACACAAAGCAAATAAAGAGCATGTCAGGGTTCATGTTACACAGCAATTAAGTGAGGACAGACGTAATAACAGGTAATTCAAGCAGGGATCATTTGCACATGAGTAAACATGAGTGGTAGTTTCCCCTGGCCCGTTCTACAAAACCTCCTTAGTTTTAAGATATTCTTCAAAGTCATTTTTCTAGGTTTTCTAAGAAATTGCTCCTTAGTAGGAGTTATCTATTATTGTCCAAGATTAGTTTTATTTTAATAAAGGATTTCAGGGTTCAACAATAAGGGTTGCCCGATGTTCCAGGGGCAAGTAAATGTAACATTTTACTTGCCCGTTTGGGCAAATATGAGCGTTTGTTTAGTTTCCTGGGAAGAGATGAAAGGACAGCATTGCAAATGGGGAATCAATTATGAGCAGACCTAAGCAGACTAACACTGGGACACTACTGGCGAAGCGCTGCAAAGTGCTGAAAGTGCCGTAAAGTGTAAATGCGTGCGCGACCTGGCTGTTCATACCAGCAGCGCATTTCTCCGCACCGGTTACAAAACGATCCTTCTCCACTCTACAGAACGTCTCTCTCTTTCTCTCTCCCTCTGTGTGTGTGTGTGTGTGTGTGTGTGTGTGTGTCACTCTCTCTGTCTGTCCGTCCGTCTCTCTCTTTCTGTGTGCCTGATCACGTGTCTCGCTTTAGACACAGCTGAGAAGTCTAGACAGCCATGAACCTGGGTCTTTTTATTAGGGCCCGAGCGCCGACAGCGGCGAAGGCCCTATTGGAACAGAAGGAATTATTTTCTGCAAATGAATTGGCTTTTTGAGGGGCTTAACATATTCAAAAACTCATCAAAATTGGTAGTTGGGCGCACAAAAATGGCTCGCTGGCGCCCCCTACAAAGTTAAAGAAATTGAGCCCCTGCAGGGCGTTTAACGTAGACTCACGAAAGTTGGTACACATATGTAACATGTCAAGATGTACAACAAACGTCTTTGGTGCCATACCCTAAACCCAACAGGAAGTCCGCCATTTTGATTTCAAAGTTCGAAATTAGTGCGATTTTGGCCATTTCCACATGTCGTACTTTAACGAACTCCTCCTAGAGATTTCATCCGGCGGACTTCAAATTTGGTCTGTACCATCTCAACACCTTAAAGATGAAAAGTTATTAAAAGAACGCCCCCTTTCATAACATTTGAACCGTTTAAGGTAGAGTCTTGTGTGAGGTGTCATTGAACTCAGCAGAGAGTTCCTTCTTCATTGGTGATGGTTTGGCCCGCCCCCCTGTGCCTAAGCCACGCCCCCTTTCATAACTGGTGACCCGTTTAAGGTAGAGTCTTGTGTGAGGTATCACTGAACTCATCAGCGAGTTCCTTCTTCATTGGTTATGGTTTGGCCCGCCCCCTATGCTTAAGCCACGCCCCTTTCATAAGTGCTAACCCATCTAAGGCAGAGTCTTGTGTGAGTTATCATTGAAATCAGCCGAGAGTTCCGTTTTCATTGGTCATGGTTTGGCCCGTCCCCGATGCTTTAGCCACACCCCATTTCACAGCTAATTAACTGTATGACGAAGAGTTTTGTGTAAGGTATCACTAAACTCAGCGGAGACTTCCTTATTCATTGGTCATAGATTGTGCTTCCTGCTTTTTACAGTGCAGACACTTTGCTGCTTGCTCCTGCCTCTGCTTGCATATTTCTGCTGATAATCTTACTTTTCCTCTGAGAGAAACTATGAGCAGCGGCTCTTGGATACTTACAAATCACTGGACTATACATTTTTTGTAGACATAGTAGGCTATTGCCATATTTCAACATTTTTCTGCATGAGCGTGGCCTACCAATAGCTCAAGCCTGTCCTAAAGTGATTGTAGCTAAAGCTAATTAGCAGCAAGATGCCTCCCTTCTCCATGGAGGACTACTACAAACTCCTTCAGAAGATTGTTATTCTGGAAACCAAAATTCAACGGTTAGAAGTAAACCTGGAAGTGAACGGATCATGTGGAAATGACACCACTTTACCATTGACCCAAAACAATGGACAGAAGCATGCCAACACATGGCTAACTAGCACCAGCAAGACTACGGACAAACAGGAGGGCTGTGGAATAGGTAATAAATCAACAAGTGGTAGTCCTCCCTGGAACTCTTTTGGTGCAAAGCCTAAGAGTAAATCATTTTCCTGGGAAGGACGACTAACGGGCAGGGCACAGCGCCCTGAGATTTGTGATATGAACGGCTGGCCTGCATTACCATCCAGGCAGAGCGGCTCTTCAACCCCTGTACTCAGTAGGACACAGCCGTGGACAGCTGCAAAAGGGAGAATTAGCAACTAAATGCCTCCCCAACCAACCCGTTCTCATTCCGAACTCGTAAAATAAGGACGTTTGGACAGTGGCTGTCAGCGTCTGATGTGACGAAAAAGGCGTCTTTCAGCGTGTTTGTGTAACGCACTGGGGAGAGCAGCAGTTAGATAGGATTTAGCGAGTAGTATGTAAGGGCGAATTTCCGCGTATGGAGGTTGGTTGGGGTGGTGGATGGGTCAAACAAACACAGGACTTTCACCCAGGAGAGCGGGGTTCGCATCCCGCTTGTCTCGCTTGCTATAGTCACTTTTTATTTTCCTCCCGCGTGTCACAGAACCGTACGCCCACCCACGACCTTTTCCTAAACCCAACCATCCCGTTCTTCCCGTGTGTCACGGAACCGTAAGCCCACCCACGGCCTTTTCCTTAACATAACTGCGTCAAAAGAGACGGCAATAGTCCCGACCAAGCGCGTTTACTTATAGCGCTAAAGGGACGCCAATAGTCCCGACCAAGCGCGTTTACTTATAGCGCTAAAGGGACGCCAATAGTCCCGACCAAGCACGTTTACTTATAGCGCTAAAGGAGACTTTTAGCGTCAATAAGAACGACAAAGGCACCTCACCAAGCGTCCGTATTTTACGAGATGAGTGTGAGAACAACTGAATGTGCAACTGGATAACAGATTTGCTCCTCTGCTGCAGGACACTGGACATGACCTGGATTGCGTCTCATCGTCACACAGCATGGTAAGGACTGAGAGCAATTCAAAAAGTAAAAAGCTACAGGGAAAGCTAACGACTGGGCACCAAACTTTGATTGTGGGTGACTCTGCTGTAAAAGACATAAAAAGCAGTAAAAACACCAAAATTCTCTGTTTTCCCAAAGACATGGTGTCTGACTTAGCCCAAAGAATCCCGGATATCATGGCAGCACACCCAACTGTGAAAAACGTTATACTGCATATAGGGTCACATGATGTTGTAAAGCAACAGTCTGAAGTGCTGAATCGTGACTTTATGAATCTGCTGAACACAGTTAGCTCCCTAAACGCGAAGGTGTTTATCAGTGGCGCTATACCGCCAGTCAGAATAGGAGCTGAGAGATTCAGCAGACTGTTGGCACTGAACAAATGGCTTTCAACTGCATGTACCATCCACTCTCTGCGGTTCATTGACAATTTTAACATTTTCTGGGACCGCAGACATCTTTTTAAAGCAGATGGACTTTTCCTTAACAAGCCAGGAGTAAAGCTGTTCACCTCTAGCCTACTTTACTTTCTGCACCACAGATCGGCTCCCTCGGCCAAGGACACAGGACAAGATAAATCAACACAAACAAAACAAGAGGAAGACACAACAAAGTGTGGCAGTGAGCCACCACAGCCCCCACCTGAGAAAAGATTTGACCATGGAGGACCACAGAGCGGAGACGAGAAATCTCAACCCCCCTTTTCACCCGTCCAACACTCCTCAAACCCCCTTACCAACACCGACGCCTTTGAGGATCCATCGCTCTCCCCACTCACCCTTTCCCCTGTTTCCCCCTGCCACATGTTGGGGTTCACTGACCGGATGGAGCAGCTGGTAGATGCTGGAACCAAGTTTGCCCCACTACCTTCTCCCATCACTCGCCCCCAGCATCAAACTGACCCTGTTTGGACTCAACCACTGAAAGAAAAACACCAGGCACCTCTGCCCCCTCAAGGACGGCAGCTAACTCCTTCTCCCCAGACTGATAAGTATGCTTGTGTACAGAATGAAACAAGCTTCAACTGATATGTGCTGGGCCCAGGCTGCACGCCTAGTGGCACTCATGACTCTTTCCAGGACAAGCCTGGGCCCTGTGTATTCAATTCTTCGTCAATCAATGTTGTGATAGGTAATAGAAAAATAATGGTGACTCCGCTAAGTAAGAAAAAGAAGCACTTAACTGCCAACTTAGCAAATTTAGCATCCATTCCTCGTCAGCCACAGCCTGTCCCAAAAAACGAGACAGATAATTATTTTAACACACTAACATTAGCCTTACTAAACATCAGGTCTTTGGCAGGAAAATCATTTATAATCAATGATTTTATTATTAAGCACAATCTTGATTTTATGTTTTTAACTGAAACCTGGTTAGACCATAATAATAGTGACGCTGTTCTCATTGAGTCAGCTCCCCCTAACTTCAGTTTTATGAGTGAGAATAGAGCGAATAAGAAAGGAGGTGGAGTCGCCATTTTGTTTAACGACTCGTTCCAATGTACTCAAATAGCTTATGGAAACTTTGCTTCTTTTGAATATGTGGCTCTTCAGTTAAGGTCCCCCTCTCGACCTATATTTCTAATTATCTACAGGCCACCTAAGTACTGTGCATCCTTCTTTGATGACTTTAGTGGACTGCTGTCTTTAATCTGTATTAACTTTGACTGTGTAGTTATTGCTGGTGATTTCAACATTCATGTTGACAACCCCCAGGATAGAGGGACAAAAGAACTGTGTTGCATTTTTGAGAACTATGGACTGACTCAGCATGTGACGGAGCCCACACACAACAAGGGGCACACTCTGGACTTGATTATCTCTAAGGGTTTGAACATTTCCAAGGTTGTGGTGACTGATGCTGCTCTCTCTGATCATTCCTGTGTTTTCTTTAATGGCACTATCTCTGTGCACAAAAGTGTCTAAACAAAGTTAATAAGAAAACGGTATATCACTGACAACACCAGTGAAACATTCATTCAGCTTTTCTCGTTCATACCCACCCTCTCAGAGGTCTCAGTCACTGAGCTTGTAGACAATTGTAATTGTAAAATTACAAATGTTATTGATGCCATTGCTCCCATTAACATAAAAACTGTCTCTGATAAGAAAAGATCTCCATCTAGAAATGCCATACTGGTAAGAACAGAAAAAAGAGAGTGTCGAAAACCAGAATGCAGGTGGCGAAAAACTAATCTCCAGGTCTACTACAACACCTATAAAGAGAGACTTCGCACTTATAATTTGGAACTGAGGAATGCAAGGCGGTCCTTCTTCTCGGACATTATTGCCAAAAACAATAATAATTCACGTGCTTTGTTTGCTACTGTCGATAGGTTAACAAACCCTCCAGTACCAGTAGCATCTGAACTTTTATCCACGAAGGCCTGCAATGATTTTGCCACCTTTTTCAATGACAAAATTCAGAAAATTAGACAGTCAGTGCTTCCATATCGAGTACAGGGTATGTGTTGTCACAGTGTCCAGGCAAAACAGATTCCAATATGATCCAATTTCATATGACTAACCGTAAAAACCTGGAGGACATTATACAACATCTGAAAACCTCCTCCTGCTGCCTTGATATTCTACCAACGGGCCTTTTCAAAAATGTTGCAAATTGTTTGGCTACAGATCTTCTACAGATTGTAAACACGTCTCTTCTCTCAGGTATCTTCCCACAGGCCCTGAAAACTGCAGTCATTAAGCCACTCTTAAAAAAGAACAATCTAGACACGTCACTAATGAGCAACTATAGGCCGATATCAAACCTTCCATTTTTAAGTAAAATCATTGAAAAAACGGTTTCTCAACAACTCAACCTTTTCTTGTCACTAAATAACAGTTTTGATGCCTTCCAGTCAGGTTTTCGACCACACCACAGCACTGAGACAGCTCTTGTTAAAGTCTTTAATGACATTCACTTAAACCAACCTGATCTCACAGAATTCCGTGAAATGAACACGGCCCCTTAACTCAAAATCTGTGACAGTTTCATGGAATCGCTGAAAATTCCGTGACGGGCCCACGGATCCAATGCCTATGTAAGTCAATGACAGGCATCATCCGTGGTCTACACACAGATTCCCGGATCACAGCATGTTTCTTTCTGCCAGTCGGGCTGCCGCAGAGAAGCTGTATAGCTTTGCTATTATTGGTATTTTTAGCCCAATAACCGCTGTTTTAATCAACATTTATTCACCAGATCTTATCATGGTTTATTTATATTTCTTTTAATCTCATTATTTCGGTCTATTTCGGCCAGGGAAGCTGGATTGCTTGTTTGTTTATTTATATTTTTGAAACTATAACGCTAGATCTATCAACATTTATTTAGATGTTATCATAGTACACATTTCTTTATTTTAATAATATTATTTCGGTCTTATTACCGGTGAAATATTACAGTATGCTGTAATACAGAACATTACGATATGAGCCGAGCTACTGACATGCATTCAAAGCCGATATCCCACAATGCAATGCGGCCATTCATTCACAGAATCGGACAGCGATCAGCGGGTCTTAAACGACAGTATCGCTTCAATGTACATATATACAGTCAGTGGTTTAGTCACCAGCAACAACCTTCTTATATACAGTCTATGGCAACAACACGTTGCTCAGCTTTGTTCCAGTAAGTTATACACCGTAATAACGTTTAAAAAAATCCGCGGAAAACTCCGGAAATGACGTGATACGTGCCGCTCGGCGGATACGAAGATAAAAAATAAATAACATTCGTAATATTGATGTTTTTGTCTAACGTTGTATTTGAGGATGTAAACAATGAAGATATTAATAATAATAAAATACAGTTTCATGTATTTGTCTCATGTATTGTGTGCTCTGTCGGCCGGCCGGCAGCAGCAATCTGAAATGGAATGAAGCCAGCAGCCACGGCAGACAGCAGAAACACAAGAGTCGAACATGTCCCCCCAACCAGCCCGGAAGAACTACAAGTGCACACGTTTTGTAACAGGTTCTGGGGCCCATCTATAGTGGGAGTTGTAATTTATAAATATATTGGTATATTTCTCATAATTAGAAGTTGGTAGTGTAGAATTTTTGATACACCCTGGGGTTTTCTGGGATGGGGAACACACTGGTGTCATCAGATTTTAAAAATCTAATCGTTGAATAGGTGAAAATAGCTTATTACCATATTTGACAGTGCTTAGAGTGGGTAAACTTTGGTGACCATATCTACATGAGAGCTGAGGTCCAGAGCTTTCTACAGCTGGTCCTATGTGTCTAGCACCTCCTGTTGCTAAATGACAAGCCTTCAAACATGTACTGGGTTCAAGGTTCAGAGGTCAATATTTCAAAGCAGGAGTAATGTATCCTCTTCAGACTGACATATGTTACTGTCCAGATTGAGAAGTTTCCAACGATGTGTTTGCTATAGTCCTACTACAACGTTTTAATTTTTACACATCATGGAGACCACTTTGCAAGCGATACTTTATTGTCCACAGAGGGATTTCTGCCTTGAGTTCAAATGCTTCACACATAACACTTGGCATATTGTATTATCATACAGATGACATATACTTACAATAAAAAAACAACATAAAGTGATATGTAATCAGACTGAAGCACATCACACAGCCACAATCTATTGCTCATCTTTCACAAACAGTGACAAGAGCATCCTACACACAACCCTATATGCATTATATCATGAAGCTATTCACAACCAGCCTTAAGCATTTAAAGTTTTAATTGAGGTAGGTCCAAATTAGGCCTATAGTTTAGAAATATTTAGTTTACATTGGGGTGCCAGAAGAGGATAAGAGCTACTTGGCATGGAGAATAAAGATCAGACCATATTAATTGCTTGCCTAGAGAGACTGGTTTCTATTCCTCTCCACAACCTTCAGTCACCTGACAACCAAACTTTAAATGAGATGTTTTTGGATATTGTCATGCTTTCTGACATATGAATATGCCCTATAATGTAGCCTTGTATAACATAAACCCTCTGATTCACCGTGTCTGCTCTAAATGATAACACACACTTTGAACACGGGCCTTCCAGCCAGGTGTTGTCCACATGAACACCAAGGTGCCTATAGGAGCAGAGCCGATTAATTGGTTCATCATTTATGACCTTTGATACCCTCTGACCCATGTCACAACGTCACAACCAACTCCTCAGTTTGTGAAAAAAATGCCAAAACACATGTTGTATATGTACACAAACAAAGCTACATGCTTCCTAAAACTACTCCCTTCTTAATTTTGAAGGCTATATGGCTACAAGCTGTAACCACGGTGATTGATATGAGGATCATCTTCTGAATATAATAATTAATATGTTAAGCCTACCATAAATTGATATTTCAAAAAGTCAGTTATTTGCTCATTTTGTGTTTCTCTGTTCTGTGCACCATCCAATATTACCAGGTTCATATTGTGGAATCTGTTCTGTATATCTGAATGATAAATGGTGCTAATAAGAAATTGAACTAAAAAAAAGTAATTTATTTAAAACAACTAATAATGCAGTGTGATGTTAAATCAAAGTAAGTCCCACACATACATATGCTCATGTTTTTTTTTCCCTTTAGTCTTTGTTATTAACATTCATTAACCACAAAATTAGAAAAATTGTGTTTTTAAATAATGATACATGGAAAATAAGAAAAAAAAAATGCTTCTCTTTGTAAGTAGTCTATTTTTAGTTTTTAACAAGTGAACAACTCAAAACAAATGCTAATAAGTCAAACATAAGCACAAAACACTATTTTTTCATTATTGGTATATTTATTGTATAAATTCTCACGTAGGCTACAACATGCAGCAAGCTTTCAAAGACGCCGTGCGGTAATTACTACGTCACTTCCCAGAGTCTTCAGCTGATTTGATTTGTTGTCACAAACTCTTTATATTCTAACATTCACTGGGAATCAACATGGCTTCTACCGTACAAATTTGTTATCCCCAATAAACTTTTTAAAATACTGCACAATATTTATCCTACTAACAAAAAAATTGAAAATTATTTAAATATTCAAAAGAACCATGAAATTAAATTGGAAGCAAAATATGTCATTCTTAATTACGATAACAAAAACAAAACAATACATAGAATTGTCAAAAATTAATTCTACAAGGTAAATTTCATATCCATAAAGCAACATTTTTTAAATCTTTTTTTTCTTACTTTATTAAGTAAGGTTGTAATGTTCCCTGGTTGGAAATTATTATTTTTGTATATCATGCCGAATTGTTCTACACTATACTACATGTTTGTAAAGTTTTGCAAATAAAAACAAAAAAAAAAGATTTGTTGTAACAATACATGAAACAAATACATGAAACTGTATTTTATTATTATTAATATCTTCATTGTTTACATCCTCAAATACAACGTTAGACAAAAACATCATTACGAATATTATGTATTTTTTATCTTCGTCTCCGCCGGAGTTTTCCGCGGATTTTTTTAAACGTTATTACGGTGTATAACTTACTGGAACAAAGCTGAGCAACGTGTTGTTGCCATACACTGTATATAAGAAGGTTGTTGCTGGTGACTAAACCACTGACTGTAGACCCGCTGATCGCTGCCCGATTCTGTGAATGAATGCCCGCATTGCATTGTGGGATATCAGCTTTGAATGCGTGTCAGTAGCTCGGCTCATATCATAATGTTCTGTATTACAGCATACTGTAATATTTCACCGGTAATAAGACCGAAATAATATTATTAAAATAAAGAAATGTATACTATGATAACATCTAAATAAATGTTGATAGATCTAGCGTTATAGTTTAAAAAATATAAATGAACAAACAAGCAATCCAGCTTCCCTGGCCGAAATACACCGAAATAATAATTAAATTATTTAAACATTGTATTTGAGGATGTAAACAATGAAGATATTAATAATAATAAAATACAGTTTCATGTATTTGTCTCATGTACTGTTTGCTTGGTCGGTTGGCCGGCAGCAGCCATCTGAAATGGAATGAAGCCTTTTCACGGCAGACAGCAGAAACGCAGGAGTCAAACAAGTCCTCCCACCCACTCTGGAAGAACTACAAGTGCACAAGCTTTGTAACAGATTCTGGGGACCGTCTATAGTGGGAGTTGTAGTTTTTAAATATATTGGTATATTTCTCATAATTAGAATTTGGCAGTGTAGAATTTTTGATACTCCCTGGGTTTTTTTTTGGGATGGGGAACACACTGGTGTCATCAGATTTAAAAAAATCAAATTGTTAAATAGGTGAAAATAGCTTATTACCATATTTGACAGTGCTTACAGGGGGTAGTTTTTGGTGACCATAACTACATGATAGCTGAGGTCCAGAGCTTTCTAGAACAGCTGGTCTTATGTGTGTAGCACCTTCTATAACAGCTGGTCCTATGTGTAGCTCCTTCTGTTGCTAAATGACAAGCCTTCAAAGATGTACTGGGTTCAAGGTTCAGAGGTCAATACTTCAAAGCAGGAGTAATGTATCCTCTTCAGACTGACATATGTTACTCTCCAGGTTGACAAGTTTCCAACGATGTGTTTGCTATAGTCCTACGACAATGTTTTAATTTTTACTATATAATGGAGACCACTTTGCAGGTGATACTTTATTGTCCCCAGAGGGATATCTGCCTTGAGTTCAAATGCTTCACACATAACACTTGACATATTGTTTTATCATACAGCTGACATATACTGTACCAATAAAAAATATTCTAAACAAAGTGATATGCAGCCAGACTGAAGCACATTATCAGCCACAATCTATTGCTCATCTTTCACAAACAGTGACAAGACCTACACACAACCCTATATGCATTATATCATGAAGCTATTCCACAACCAGCCTTAAGCATTTAAAGTTTTAATTGAGGTAGGTCCAAATTAGGCCTATAGTTTAGAAATATTTAGTTTACATTGGGGTGCCAGAAGAGGATAAGAGCTACTTGGCATGGAGAATAAAGATAGATCAGATCATATTCTCTGTGCTAGCCTGGAGAGACTGGTTTCTATTCCTCTCCACAACCTTCATGACAGTCACCTGACAACCAAACTTTAAATGAGATGTTTTTAGATATTGTCATGCTTTCTGACATATGAATATGGTCTGTAATGCAGCCTTGTATAACATAAACCCTCTGATTCATTGTGTCTGCTCTAAATGATAACACACACTTTGAACACGGGCCTTCCAGCCAGGTGTTGTCCACATGAACACCAAGGTGCCTATAGGAGCAGAGCCGATTAATTGGTTCATCATTTATGACCTCTGACACCCTCTGACCTATGTCACAACGTCACAACCAACTCCTCAGTTTGTGAAAAAAATGCCAAAACACATGTTGTATATGTACACAAACAAAGCTACATCTCGTGAACAAAAACCTCAGCAACAATCTGCTTATCCTTTTAATTTCCTGAAATGCTTCCTAAAACTGGTCCCTTCTTAATTTTGCAGGCTATATGGCTACAAGCTGTAACCACGGTGACTGATATGAGGATCATCTTCTGAATATAATAATTAATATGTTAGGCCTACCATAAATTGATATTTCAAAAAAGTCAGTTATTTGCTCATTTTGTGTTTCTCTGTTCTGTGCACCATCCAATATTACCAAGTTCATATTGTGGAATCTGTGCTATATGTCTGAATGATAAATGGTGCTAATAAAAAAATGTAACAAAAAAAAAAAGTAATTTATTTAAAACATCTAATAATGCAGTGTGATGTTAAATCAGAGTAAGTCCCACACATACATATGCTCATGTTTTTTTTTCCCTTTAGTCTTTTCTATTAACATTCATCAACCACAAAATTAGAAAATTGCGTTTTTAAATAACGATGCATGGAAAATAAGATAAAAAAAATGCTTCTCTTTGTAAGTAGTTTATTTTTTGTTTTTAACAACAGAACAACTCAAAACAAATGCTAATAAGTCAAACATAAGCATAAAACACTATTTTTACATTATTGTTATATTTATTATATACATTCTCACGTAGGCTACAATGTGCAGCAAGCTTTCACAGATACTGTGCGGTAATTACTATGTCACTTCCGGAGTCTTCAGCTAATTGTTTTAAACGTTATTACGGTGTAGAACTTACTGGAACAAAGCTGAGCAACGTGTTGTTGCTGGTGACTAAACCACTGACTATATATATATATGTACATTGAAGCGATACTGACGTTAAAGATCCGCTGATCGTATTCTCTGAAATGAATGCCCGCATTGTATTGTGGGAAACCAGCTTTGAATGCGCCCAGCTCGGATCATATCGTGTTCTGTCTTACAGCATACTGTAATATTTCACCGTTAATAAGACCAAAATAATATTATTAAAATAAAGAAATGCATACTATGATAATATCTAAATATATGTTGCTAGATGTAGCGTTATAGTTTTAAAAATATCAATAAACAACAAAGCAATCCAGCTTCCCTGGCCAAAATAGACCGAAATAATAACATTTAAAGAAATACAAATAAACCATGTTAAGATCTAGTGAATAAATGTTGATTAAAACAGTGGTTATTGGGCTAAAAATACCAATAATAGCAAAGCTATACAGCTTCTCTGTGGCAGCCCAACTTTTTGGCGATTCCGTGAAACTGCTACAGATTTTGAGTTAAGGGGCCGTGTTCATTTCATGGAATTCTGTGAGACCAGGTTGAAAACATTGTAATCATAGCATGAGCAAACCAAAAACAGGACTTTACAGCATCTTTAAAGTTGCTTGTGGATGAGTGTTAGTGTTAGGATAATTATTTATCAAAGAATGGACAAAATCACTGGAGTTCTCTTAAAAGTTTGTTTTTACTTGCAAGTAAACAGTCAGTTTACAGCACTCACAGCATAATAATACAGAACGTGACTGAAGATTGTTCACAGTGTATTTTTAAAGGAGATGGGAGTCAAGTTAGTTATTCGGTTCATATAAGGTTAATGCAATCAGTAGCTTTCTTCTTATCTCTGGTCAGGCCCGGCATCTCCTCCACATTATGCGTTCTGCCCTCAGGGATACATCGTGTGCTCTTTGCTCTTTGACTCAAGGTCACTCAGCTTTCATGATGAAAGGGGACATTAACACATGAAAGACAGAAAATCTAAGACAGAAATACTAAAACAGCAGTTTTGATGCACATGGTTTAACAAATAAACTGAAGCAAAAAACGTTCTAAGCATAATTGTAAATAAACAGTTAGCCCTAGTTGTGCAGAGCAGATATCTTTTCAGGTAATTCCTGAATGTCTTGTCACGTAGCCCATAAAAAATGGACTGATGAGTCGAGGCAGAATCTGGACAAATTCCGAGACAGTGTAGCAAATGGCCAGCAACTCTTGCTTTTAAGTTTGTCAGACCCTGTAACATGAGATCATAAACGCAGGTGAGCATACACAACAGCAGCTGGAAGCCGTGGAGGAGGACAGTGTTCCTCGCTTTCTTGGCATCTGTGGCAGCTGCCTTTGCAGCGAACAGGATCCTGAAGTATGTATAGAATAGAGTGAGCCAAACAATGACCAAAAACACTGAGTTGGAAACATCTCTCTTCATTGTCAGATTAGAGTTTCTGAAAATATTTAGTCTGAGACAAAAAAGTGAAGAATTCCAGGGATTCTGTTGCCAAGGCCACAAATAAATCTGGTAGGATCGAGAGTATACTTATAGCCCAAATCAGGCCGATCACAACATACGTTTTCCTGACTGTACAGATCTGGGTGTTTCAACTTTTCATTCAATTTGTGCAGTATGCCTCATAAGTTTAGTTGGTATCCAAGTTGTAAATTCTAGCTAAAATTACAATAAAATTACATTACGGTACATTGATTTAGCAGATGCTTCCGTACAAAGTGACTAGCTGTAAGACTAAATATAATCTTATTTACACCTGTTACTCAGACAACAATACAACCACAATCATTATAATATGTCGGCACAAAACAAAAAACTATTTGTTTCTGCTTTGACTGTCAAATAGAAAACCCTGTATCAATACAGCAGCAGGTTTTTCCTCACATTGTGTAAACTAGCTGTGCCAGTTGAAAATGTGCCTGTTTGGGCGTGACCTCTAGATCACCCATTGGTTTGTGGCTGTGGCTGATTTGTTGGGTTGAATGCCATTTTGAAGCCAGCACTTAGCATTTTTTTCGGTCGGCATTTTGGAGCCAGATGTGACCATATTTCCGTCCTTCCAGAAAAATGCGGAGGTTTGTTGTGATTGTTGCGGGCAAAAATCCTTGATTATGCGGCACGTTTTCTTGAAAAATGCGATGGAATATGCGGGATATTCATGCAATTTTATGCGATGAAATTGCAGGAACTTGCAAAAATTGTGGGAACTTGCAGAAACTGCGGTTTCATCATGGCTTCATCACAGAGTTTGCAGCTTTTCGATGATGTTCACGTTGCGTAATTACGTCATGTCATAACGTTCCCATGGCAACAGGGGAAAATGGCTGCTCTTGTGTGAAGTAAACGCAACATTTTTCAACTTTCTGCTAAGATATATGTGACTTTTTTGCAACGAAAATGCGGGGATTATGAAATCATGCAAGCCCCACATATTTTGCGCGGAAATCGGCAATTTATGGGGCGAAAGTGCGGCGTATTTGAAAAAATGCGGCCCCCACATAAATATGCGGACTTTGGCTGATTATGCATTGAATTATGCGATCACATAATCACGTTATTCTGGAGGGACTGATATTTGGACAAAAGGCGAAGCCTGAGAGAATGTTGTGTTAACCCAGTGTTGTATATGTCATCTGCATGTAATGCGTTTAGCTGCTGCCTCCCTCCACAGCAGGACATTGCTTAGCTTCCTTGTCGGTACTCTTGCCTGCTTCTTCAAACTGAAAGCCGACCGCATTCTACTGTAGCTAATACACTGACTATCGAAAGGTAGCTCATACAACCACACTTCTAAACATCTGAACTATCCCTTTACTATGAAACCGTGTAAGCATAGCTTGAACAACTCAAAAACAGGACTTTATGCCCTGTTTTTGAGTTGTTAGTGGATGAGTGGTAGCACTAGTTGTACAGAAGAGATATCCTTTCAGGTAATTCCTGAATGTCTTGTCTCGTAGCCCATAAACAACCGGACTGATGAGTCGAGGCAGTACCTGAATAAATATCGAGGCAGTAAAGCGAATGGCCAGCATCTTGTTTGGTAACAAGTATGTCAGACCCTGAATTATGAGATGAAAAACGTAGGTGAGCATACAGAGCAGCAGCTGGAAGCCGTGGAGGAGGACAGTGTTCCTCACTTTCTTGGCATCCGATGCAGCTGCCTTTGCTGCGAACAGGATCCTGAAGTATGTATAGAATAAAGTGAGACAAACAATGACCATACACACTGAGTTGGAAACATCTCTCTTCACTGTCAGATTAGGGTCTCTAAAAACATTTTCTCTCAGACAAAGAACTCTGGAACGAAAGAATTCCAGAGATTCTGTTGCCAAGGCCACAAATAAATCTGGTAGGATTGAGAGTATACTTATCGCCCAAATCAGGCCGATCACAACATACGTTTTCCTGACTGTACAGATCTGGGTGTGGCGGAGAGGGAAGCATACGGCGATGTAACACTCTACTGCCATAAATCCTAGTGTTAGGGGATTGTTTAGACTTGCAATTGTAGCAATCATTACCAGAACGATACATAGAGAGACATTAAGAGTGTACACAATGTAACTCAGGACCTGAAGGAGGGTAAACAGGCTCAGCAGAATGATATCATTGATCACCAGGTGGATGTACAGGATGTAGCGAGGGTTCACGTTGAAAACCTGCAGGGGAGGACACAAGTGATTAAGAAACAAAGAGAAAGAGTAGAAACTGTACCAATTATTGTATTAGAATAAAAATGGTTGTATTTTGGCTCTCTGCAGAACTGATGCTGTAGCATTTGTAATTGACCTACGCCGTTGTTAGGATTTATTCTTCTGCGCTGGTGTGTCTGTGTCGATCTAACGTACCGACTCCGGCAGTGGAGATAGAGAGACAAAGTGTCTCCCCTGCAAATCTTACCATGGTTGGAAAGTTGTAGCAGGAAAAAGTTAAACCTCTCCTTGATTCCATGTTGTTCACGGAGAATGAGAACCCGAGAATGAGTAGGTGCAAAATAGGGCTGCAACTAACGATTATTTTCTTTGTCGATTACTCTGTTGATTATTTTCCTGATTAATCGATTAGTTGCTTGGTCTATAAAATGTTAGAAAATGGTGAAAAATGTCGATCATTGTTTTCCAAAGCCCAAGATGACCTCCTCAAATGTCTCATTCTGTCCTCGACTTAAAGAAATTCAGTTTACTGTCACAGAGGATTGAAGAAACTAGAACATATTCACATTTAAGGAGCTGGAATCAGATGATAAAAGTCACTCAAACCGGTTAATCGATTATCAAAATAGTTGCCGATTAATTTAATAGTTGACAACTAATCGATTAATTGATTAATCTTTGCAGCTTTAGTGCAAAAATGTGACGCTACCAGGTCACAGCCAAGCAGACCAATCGCATTTGTTGTGGTCTGCGTCGCTGTGACGTGTAGTTAAATATTGTGGGAGGTACACATCAGGCTACTCCGTACCTACGGGGTAGATTCAACGCAGAACCATAAATCAAACTTAAAGCCCAAGTTCAACCAAAGAGTCATAATGAGACAAGTTGAAACTTGCAACTACTATCAATGCTCTGGTCTGCATCGTTTTGAAACCTGCCAATTTACACCATTGCTACAAGCTGTATCATCTCCATAGCAATGACTCTCATTGTGCATGGTGCATTCGTTCTAACTTCCAACTTTTCATCCTTTTTTTGTAGCTGGATTTATCATTTTAAAATATGAACGAGGATAACATTAGTGATAGTCAGATACTTGCTACAGTTGCATTTGTAGTAGTGATGAAAAAGTGAAAACCTTTGATTGCTCTGATTCTGATTCGCTTTGTTCTTACACCACTCCCTCTCTTCATTCATTATTGTTAAAAGTTATATTTTAACGTATTTGTTGATGTTACCGTTTCTTTTACATTTTTTGTTTATTTCCTTTATTATGTTTATGTTTGCACCATACACCAAGGCAAATTCCTTGAAGTGTTACCTACTTGGCAAGATATACTTTTCTGATTTTGATGGGATGCAATTAATTTTAACTTGGTACATACATGCAAAATGGATTTCTAAAGATAGACGAGACTCATACCTGATGTTTTGAGAATGTGTACACTAGGGTACTGTTGACATAGTTGATGGAGATGCAGAGAACCACAGTAATCACATTCTTGATTATAGCTGTGGCTAAAGTGTCCTGATACACAGCTGTTGTGAAATTGCTGCCAGTATTTGAGAGGTCCATGAGTCGACTGTCCAAATCTGTTTCACCAGACAAAAACTGTTGGTTACTTTACAGCTGAAGAGAAAAGAATAATAGATTATTATTGATCAGAAGGTTGAGTTCTTTGCTGACAAAAATCAACAGCTGGAAAGAAGCTTCTCATATAAATAAAAAGCTTTACAATGTTACATAAAGAAATATTATATTCAAACTCATATAGGCCATGAAGATTAAATTACATTTGAATAAATATCACTTGCACTGTGTATTTATCAACAATACTCAGCTTTAGTTTAGTTATTTACATTTGTATGCTTGCAGTTAACTTTAAGTAACACTAATCCATTAGTTGATTTAATCAACAGATCTATAAAACTGAGTTTGTCCACAAAGAATCATGTACCGTAAGTCACAGCTTTACATCTTTGTCTACCAGAGATGAGCTCATAAGTAGAGCTGGCATCACCAATAATTTAATTGATGAAAGAGATTCTCAGAAAACTTCTGCTGTAAAAACACAAGAACGAAGCAACCCTCAAATATTCTTCATAATGCACCAGTTAATGTTTACATTAAGAACTGACCCTCAAAAAGTTTGTTTGAAGTATTGTTTACTTAACAGGACTAACTTGACAGTCTTAAAAAAAGGCATACATTAAAAAATATTAAAATATTGATTTCTGGATTTTCTGAATCAATATCAGATACCCAAACTAATGATTATTTTAACCCAGCCCTACTCATAAGTGCCTTGGTATTAAATCATTCAACATGAAAATATCATAAAAACTGACTAATCCACTGAAGATAACTTTTTGTCGACCAAGAGGGGGCAGTCCTAGTGAAGACTCATAGTTACATTTACACTCTGGATTCAGTATTTTCCTGTTACAGATCAAAGTATTTCTAATTCTCCTTGTGTCCCTTACAAGCTGATTAAACCCTTTGAGCTGATATAAAAAAGCTGTGAACTTAACTTAATTAAAATAAATAAAATACTTGACTTAAACCTGATATTTCCATCACTGCACTCCAAATCTGAACTACAATTGTCCATTTTTATAGGAGACATTTTGAAATGTTACAGTAAAACAAAAACACCGGTGTAAATAATACATGAAATAATAAGTACTTCAGTTTCAGGTTCCTGGTTTTGTTCATGCTGACTCACTTTCACACTGTCATAACTTACTGGGACACAGAACAAAGCCATAATAGAGGTTATTAGTAACACCTGGAGATTTCCTAATAGGTCAAAGACAGTCAAACAATCTGCTGAAGAAGGCACATCCCATAAACCCTTTTGTCAATCAGACATTATATGAATCTATAAAATACATGCATGACATTTATGAAGTTAATTTTAAGCAGCAATACAAATGTGACGATTAAAATTAATGCTGGCTTTGTTGCATCTGAAATGCAGTTATTAATTAGTTTTTTATTAAAAATATGCTAGTATATGTAACAATTATGGCTGTTCGAAAAATTGATTTTCTGATTTAAATCGATCTTTACCAATATCAATTCATAATATCCTGAGATTGATCTTTTAAGAGGCTCCGTTTTAAAGCTAGACTGAAGAAAAATAGATGATCTAATGAATTCATGTCAAAATAAATATAAATAATAAATATGTGTATATATATATATATATATATATATATATACGAGCACACAAATACTTCACGTTTTAAAGCAATCAAGAAGGGAAGATTCAAACCATGTTAATGACAAACAAACTGTTTAATTCTAGAGTTGAGAACATCTTTTTTCAAGTCTAATGTACAAAATGAGCCATACACACACCAAGTAATAGTGCAATCAAAATCAAGATATTGTCTCTTAATACACAGATAATAAAATTGAAGAAAGAATATGTACCCACCTTGGCAAAGGTCATATGTGGCAATCGCACAGTTAGTCAGATGTCTTTTGAAATTACCTATATATAGAAGTTCAGTGGAATTGTCACGGGATGGTGAATATGGATGTGGGTGTGGGTGAATGGGTGTGAGGTAATTAGTAAGTGAACATTACGGTAGGCCTAAACCTTTTCATGCCGTTTGTGCAGTATTTTTCATAAGCTTTATTTCCAAGTTGTTTATTGTAAATGAATTCAGAATAAAATAACATTAACGTACAATGATTTGCAGTGTTTCCCACACATAGACAAATTCGTGGCGGGGGGCCACAGAATCAAGACCGGCCGCCACACATTGTGTTTCGTTTTTATTTTTATTTTTAACGCTATTTAAAACACGCAGAGTATTCGTTCAGCTGCATTTCCTTTCCCTCCTCTCCCTCCGTCTGTCCGTCACTCAGGCGTCTCTCTCACACACACACACACACACACACACACACACACACACACACACACACACACACACACACAGCCCTTCCCCTTGGTCTCAAAAGGTTGGTATCTCGTGAACACCTTTACACAATCACACATTAAAAAGTGGTGTAAAAATATTTTATATTCTGAAAACAATGTTGTCAGTGTGTTAATGTAGGAGTCCCGACCCTTAGCAAACAAGCGATTGCGCATGCTTTAGAAAGTTAACTAGTCGCAGGTTTGCGGTGAAATGCAGTTGGGTTGTCAAGGTCAAAACACTATATGTAGTAGCTGTGAGTCAAATAAACATATTATGAATAACGTTATGTCTTTTTTTACTCTTACACTGAATGTTTAATGCTTCAATCCAGATATTGAATCCAGTATTGAAAAGTATTTTCCGCGACTGAAAAAGGCACATGTTGATGATGAGGACCAGCCTGAACTGGAGGTATCAGTCTCAAACAGAGCTGAAAAGTCCGAACAGTGTAGTTAGTTATGTTATTAGTTTGTTTACAATATTTTGAGGCTTCAACCAGTGCTGCTCAAGCAGAAAGACAGGGTCAGCGAGAGAAAGAGAGAGAGTTCTTTGTAATGAATTATTAACGAAGGAATTATTTAGTTAATATTCAGTTTGCATTCTGATGGTCGCCATCTTGGTATTTTTCGTGCCAGAATTGACCATATTTGGACAAAAGGACAGAGCTGAGGAGAATGATGTGTCTAAGCCAGTGTTGTTTATGGTTTCAATGGCACTGCGCTAAGATAAAGGCTAAATAAGGAAAGTAACAGATTTTCAACCCTTGTGACACAAGTATTCAGGCAGAGTTTTGCCGGTGAATAAATGCGGACCTCCGGGCTCTGGCAGTACATGTCGTACTTCAACGAACTCCTCCTAGAGATTTTATCTGATCAACTTAAAATTTGGTCTGTGCCATCTTAAGACATTAAAGATGAAAAGTCATTAAAAGAAAAACTTTTTGTCATACGGCATGGCCATGGCGGGGCGGCCGTTTTGTGCGTTTCGCCATTTAAACAGCAAGTGGGTGTAACTTGGGTGTACATTGTCCAATTGGTTCAAAACTTTTCAGGATTTCATTAGAGTCCAATTCTGAGGACAATTGCAGGCCAAATTTTACTCAAAGAAGTAGGCCCAAAACTATACGTGCTATACTTGAACGAGCTACTCTGAGAGATTTTATCCTATATACTAAAAATTTGCTCTGTATCATCTAAAGACCTCAACGATGAAAAGTTATTAAAAGCAAAACTTTCCTCCAATGGTGTGGGTGTGGCGTTGCCACCTTTTTGAGCATTTATCGATGAACAAAGAAGTTTGTGGAACTTGAGTGTACGTTGTTAGCCTAGAAATCTAGACGCACCCTAGCGGCAGCAAATTTAATTTGCAGCCAGGGGGGGGTCTAGGCACTCTCCGTTGGCTTGTGAGCTGGAAAAACCAAACTCTGGTCAGGCCAATCACATCGTGTATAGAGTCGGTAGGCGGGCTTATGGCTGCTGCTGCTGGGAACAGCGGTATTCTGGAAGACTTGGAGTTAGGCTTTTCTTTGAGAAAAGAACAAAGAATGGCACTGAAATCATTCTTAAAAAAGGAAGATGTGTTCGGAGTTTTGCCTACCGGATACCGCAAAAGTTTAATCTATCAACTAGCTTCGCTACCTTCTTCGTTGCTCTGCCTGGTTGTAGCGCTATCCTATTGCGTGCAGAGGGAATTTGAAAGACAACCGTTTATCCCGCCCCTCGGATTGAGCTCCGTCAATGGTGAGTTCCCGGCTTGTCAGGCTAGTACGTTGTCGTAGCTTCCCGAAATTTCTCACAATCGACAAAGGACCAGGCCTAAATTGACTTTTGGTCATACAGCCCCCCGCTGCCAACAGGAAATCGACCTTATATGACAAACATCATTCAATTTACATGACACTTATAATGTGTGGTCTACATGTGATTCTGAGCCACCACCTATACTTTCGCCACGCACACTTACCAGGCCACACCCCCTTTCATACCATTTGAACCGTTTAAGGTAGACCCTTGTGTGAGGTATCATTGAACTCAGCAGAGAGCTCCTTCTTCATTGTTAATGGTTTGGCCCGCCCCCTATGCTTAAACCACGCCCCCTTTCATAACCTGTGACCCATTTGCAGTAGAGTCTTGTGTGAGGTATCATTGAACTAAGCAGAGAGTTTCTTTTATATTGGTGATGGCTTGATCCGCCCCCTATGCTTTAGCCACGCCCTTTTTTTATAACTTATGACCCGCTTGATGTAGACCCTTCTTTGAGGTATCATTGAACTCAGCAGAGAGTTCCTTATTAGTTGGTGATGGTTTGGCTCGCCCCCTAATGCTTAAGCCATGCCCCTTTCATAACTGTTGACCCTTTTAAGGTAGAGTCTTATGTAAGGTATCAATGAACTCAGCAGAGATTTCATTTATTATTGGTAAAGCTTTGCCCCGACCCCTATGCTTTGGCCACGCCCCCTTTCACAGCTAATGAACTGTTTGACGTAGAGTCTTGTGTGAGGTATCATTGAACTCAGCAGAGAGTTCCTTATTAGTTGGTGATGGTTTGGCTCGCCCCCTAATGCTTAAGCCATGCCCCTTTCATAACTGTTGACCCTTTTAAGGTAGAGTCTTATGTAAGGTATCAATGAACTCAGCAGAGATTTCATTTATTATTGGTAAAGCTTTGCCCCGACCCCTATGCTTTGGCCACGCCCCCTTTCACAGCTAATGAACTGTTTGACGTAGAGTCTTGTGTGAGGTATCATTGAACTCAACAGGGAGTTCCATTTTTATTGGTGACAATTTGTCGCAAGGAGCGGTGTCCGCCAGTAACCCTGACACACGCAGAGGCGTGAGGGCCCGTGTATTCATCAACAATACACAATTTTATCTATTTTTATTTTGATATGTAGTTAACTTTATTACTGACATTTACACAAAAAAACACCATAAAGCAGTGTGATGACTAGGTCTAGAATAGAATGCCTTTTATTGTCATTATACCCATGTGCAACGAGATACTCATATACCCATGTACAACCCATATACAACAAGATTAAAAGCAACTCCTTTTCCATTTTTAACATGTACGTAAGAGAAATGTAACAAAATGGAATAAAATAAGTAGTGCAAAAGAAAGCGGGGTAAGGTGTACAGTCCTTGATTAAAGAAATTCTTAATCGACTAACACACAATTTTGTCGACTAATCAGTTAGTTGATTTAATCAACAGATCTGTAAAAACTGAGTTTCTCCTCAAAGAATAATGCAGAACACAACATCTTTGTTTTTACCAGAGATGTGATCATACGTTTCTTGGTAATAAATTACTCAGCATGAAATCATAACAAAATTACTGATTGATTTTAACAATGTCTGCTGTGAAAAGGCTATACTATGTACATTTGCTGTTGTTCATGGAGCACCAAAACAGAAAGAGTTAAGGTTTTGAAAATTATGAAAAAACAAATATTTAAGCACACAAATAATTTGCATTTCGAATCCATCGAGAGAGCAATATTCAAACCATGTTAATAAGAGATAGTAAAACGTTTTTTCCGAATACATGTACCCATCTTGGCAAAGGTCATATGTGGCAATCGCACAGTAAATCAGATGCCTTTTAAAATGACTTATTATATAGTAGTTGTGGTGTGTGTGTATATATTGAAGTTAAATACAATTGTCATGGGATCAAGATCTGTGTGTTTGTGTTTGTGTGTGTGTGTGTGTGTGTGTGTGTGTGTGTGTGTGTCATCAGTAAGTGAACATTGGGGAAGGCCTGAACTTTTCATGCAGTTTGTGCAGTATGCCTCATAAGTTTAGTTTGTATCCAAGTTGTAAATTCTAGCTAAAATTACAATAAAATCACATCACGGTACATTGATTTAGCAGATGCTTCCGTACAAACTGCCTAGCTGTAAGATTAAATATAATATTATTTACACCTGTAACTCAGACAACAATATGACCACAATCATTATAATATCTTGGCACAAAACTACAAAACAAAAAGCTTTTTGTTTCTGCTTTGACTGTCAAATAGAAAACCCTGTATCAATACAGCAACAGGTTTTTCCTCACATTGTGTAAACTAGCTGTGCCAGTTGAAAATGTGCCTGTTTGGGCGTGACCTCTAAATCACCCATTGGTTTGTGGCTGTGGCTGCTTTGTTGGCTTGACTGCCGTTTTGATGCCAGCACTTTGCATTTTTTGCGGTCGCCATTTTGGACACAGATGTGACCATATTTGGACAAAAGGTGAAGCTCGAAACAATGTTGTGTTAACCCAGTGTTGTATATGTCATCTGCATGTAATGCGTTTAGCTGCTGCCTCCGTCCACAGCAGGACATTGCTTAGCTTCCGTGTCGGTACTCCTGCCTGCTTCTTCAAACTGGGGCACGCCGACCGCATTCTACTCTAACTAATACACTGACTATGGAAAGGTAGCTCATACAACCACACTTCTAAACATCTGAACTATCCCTTTATTATGAAACAGTGTAAGCATAGTTTGAACAACTCAAAAACAGGACTTTATGCCCTGTTTTGGGTTGTTAGTGGATGAGTGTTAGCCCTAGTTATACAGAGCAGATATCTTTTCAGGTAATTCCTGAATGTCTTGTCTCGTAGTCCATAAACAACAGGACTGATGAGTCGAGGCAATACCTGAATAAATATCGAGACAGTGTAGCGAATGGCAAGCCCCTCGTTTGGGAACAAGTATGTCAGACCCTGAATTATGAGATGAAAAACGTAGGTGAGCATGCAAAGTAGCAGCTGGAAGCCATGCAGGAGGACAGTGTTCCTCGCTTTCTTGGCATCCGATGCAGCTGCCTTTGCTGCAAATAGGATCCAGAAGTATGTATAGAATAGAGTGAGCCAAATAATGACCAATAACACTGAGTTGGAAACATCTCTCTTCACTGTCAGATTAGGGTCTCTAAAAACATTGTCTCTGAGACAAAAAACTCTGGAACGAAAGAATTCCAGAGATTCTGTTGCCAAGGCCACAAACAAATCTGGTAGGATCGAGAGTATACTTATCGCCCAAATCAGACTGATCACAACATACGTTTTGCTGACTGTACAGATCTGGGTGTGGCGGAGAGGGAAGCATATGGCGATGTAACACTCTACTGCCATAAATGCTAGTGTTAGGGGATTGTTTAGACTTGCAATTGTAGCAATCATTAGCAGAACGATACATAGAGAGACATTAAGAGTGTACACGATGTAACTCAGGACCTGAAGGAGGGTAAACAGGCTCAGCAGTATGATATCGTTGATCACCAGGTGGATGTACAGGATGTAGCGAGGGTTCACATTGAAAACCTGCAGGGGAGGACACAGGTGATTAGCAAACTAAGGGAAAGAGTCGAAACTGTACCAATTATTGTATTAGAAGAATTGTATTAGAATAAAAATAGTTGTATGTTGGCTCTCTGCTGAACCAACGCTGTAGCCTTCGTAAGTGACCTACCCCGTTGTTAGGATTTATACTTCTGCTTTGGTGTGTGTCTGCATCAATCTAGCGTATCTCTTTAAGAGAATAGCAGAGCTGATGTGTGTGTGTGGGGAGTGTGAGGTAGAGCGAGTGAGAGAGTGATGGGTATTGGCTTTGGAGCGAGCATTTGTAATTGACCTACGCCGTTGTTAGGATTTATTCTTCTGCGCTGGTGTGTCTGCGTCGATCTAACGTACCCACTCCGGCAGTGGAGACAGAGAGACAAAGTGTCTCCCCTGCAAGTCTGACCATGGTTGGAAAGCTGTAGCAGGAAAAGTTAAACCTCTCCTTGATTCCATGTTGTTCACGGAGAATGAGAACCTGAGAATGAGTAGGTGCAAAATAGGGCTACAACTAACGATTATTTCTTTGTCAATTAATCTGTTGATTATTTTCCCGATTAATCGATTAGTTGCTTTGTCTAAAAAAATGTCAGAAAATTGTGAAAAATGTCGATCAGTGTTTTCCAAAGCCCAAGATGACCTCCTCAAATGTCTCATTCTGTCCATGACTTAAAGATATTCAGTTTACTGTCACAGAGGAGAGAAGAAACTAGAACATGAGCTGGAATCAGATAATTTTTACTTTTTTTTCATATAAATGACTCAAACTGGTTAATCGCTTATCAAAATATTTGGCAATTTATTTAATAGTTTACAACTAATCGATTAATTGATTAATCTTTGCAGCTTTAGTGCAAATATGTGACGCTACAAAGCCACGGCCAAGCAGCCCAATCACATTTGTTGTGGTCTGCGTCGCTGTGACGTTTAGTTATATTTTTTGGGAGGTACACGTCAGGCTACGAGGTAGATTTAATGCAGAATCATAAATCAAACTTAAAGCCCAGTTCATCCAAAGAGTCATATTGAGACAAGTTGAAACTTGCAACTACTGTCAATGTTCTGGGGCCTCATTTATAAAACCTGTTACGTAAGAAAAAGTTGTGTGAAGTAGGGTGAAATTTGCCGTCGCAACATTCCTCGCAAAAGTCAGGATTTATAAAGAATTTCCATGCGTAAAAATGTGCCCAGTTTTCCGCAACATTTTGACCATGCGTGTGATCGTGCGTAATGCTCACAAGGTTTTAGTGAACTCCGATGGTAACACAAAATATCACATTAATAAAGTACTCTGGATGCATAGTGCACAGCCTGCAGTGAGCACACTCTAAATTTTAATTTAGTTTTCGTGACAATCCATTAGGTCTATCCATGAATTATAAAATGGATATTTATATCCAACAAATAAATCTATTTAAGGCAAACAGGATTTTGTTTTGATGTTCTACCTCTGTTAGGAGCACCTTGATCTCACAATCACTGAATCGTGTTTTTTCCCCATTTTTCCGTTTCATGATTGGTCATCAAGGGCTTCTTTACAAGGCTGCAATATTCATTGATTGATTGACATGGACCTTATTAGGACAAATATGGGACGACCTCGGGAGGAGCTTGAGGCTCGTGCACGACCGCATAAGGTAACGCACGTCCGCATTTACAACGAGAAGAGTGCGCAAGGTGTTATAAATCAGAATTTTGTTTTTGCATACGAAAAGTTGGACTTTTCGTATGAAATCTTTCAGAATAGAATCTACGCACAGTTTTATAAATGAGGCCCCTGGTCTGCAACGTTCTGAAACCTGCCAGTTTACACCAATGCGACAAGCAGTATCATCTCCATACAGAGTCCTCGCCAGAGTAGATCTACTGGAGGGGCATTAGGTCATCGGCGGGGGGCACTGCCATTTTGAGAAATATTTTAACGCAGTGGCGACATATTCCAACACAGCAGAAATGTTGATCAAAAACGAAATACGTTTTGCTTTATTATTATTTCATTAGCAAATTTAATTAATTAATTTTTGTTGTTATTTTCATATCATGCCACCACGTAGCAGATCTATCTAGCTTTACTTACTCCACTTAATTGGGAACGCACCGCGTGCAGGAGAGAGACAAAGAGAGTGGCAGATTTCAGCTGGCTTGTCATTGTGTATCTCCTTTTTAATATACAGTAAGACACTTTTAAAATTAAATCCAGCAGTGCTATTTGCGCTTGTACTGAGTGATAATTTTTCCATAAACACCTTGTAAAATCCAACTAAAATCTTTAATAAAAATTCGTTATTAATGTCTAATCGGCGCTGTCTCACCATCACAGAGTCCGTTACAGAGCGCAGGAGGAGGAGATGGCCTGACTGCATGAAATACAGGATAGCATCAAATACCCAACCATTAGATAACTGCAGAACACAGTGTAAATAACTAAATATATATCTTTAATACTGTGCATATATCATCAAATGTCAAAATACAGCCGTTAAGCTCTCGCGCAATCGCTCTCGCGCAATCGCTCTCGCGCAGTCGTTACACTTATTGTCCTCATTATCGGTCCTAACTTTAATACTGTTCGTGACTAAACCTGCATGAAGAAAAGTGTGTTTGCCTATTTGACATTCATCTTCAAAGTGTATCTCGGGGTGAGGGATACCACTAGTTGATGCTTTGATTTTGGCAAGGTGTTAACAAATTGTTGTGAACATATAAATAGTGCGGTGATCCCGTGTGTAATACTGCATGATGGCACTGCTGGCCCTGCAGGAGGACTGCAATGGAAGAATCAGGAGAGGATGGGTCAGGGACCATGTCGATGACATTAAAGTTCCCTAAAGCTGTGCTCTTGGATCTATGTACTGAATTGGGTCCAGTAGAGAGGGCAACGCGCCGGAACCGTGCCATCCCGGTCCAAATACAGGTCCTCGCCACCCTGGGGGCAACCGGCTGTTTCCAGAGGGAAATGTCAGACAGCTAAGTGTTTTATATAAATATTATATTTAATCTTCAACTTTATCACTAAGGCTTGTTTGGATAGCCTATAATATATACTTAACTACGTTAAATCTTATCAAATAGGTCTAGTATTTCGAAGTTGTCCGCAAATCCCGTAATGCCTGATGTTTTGGAAGGTATTACTAATATAGGTAGTCTATAGATCAGGTTTCCCTACAATGTTCAAGAACAGGCCAAATTTTTAATTCCATTTGCAGCAATTCACCAGCGTCTGAGAAGTTTTTAGCTTTTTCCCCACCAGTCGTCATGAGGATAGTTTTTTGTCACGCCATGGCCTGTGGTAGGAGGGGCATCAATGACCGCTAGGGGCGGCGCGGCCCTCGAATGCCCCACCATAGCGCCGACACTGTCTCCATAGCAACGACTCTCTGTGCATTCGTCCTAACTTTACATCCTTTTTTTGTAGCTGGATTTATCATTTTTATCATATTAAAATATGAACGAGGATAACATTAGTGATAGTCAGATACTTGCTACAGTTGCATTTCTAGTAGTGATGAAAAAGCGAAAACCTTTGATTTCTCTGATTTTGATTCGCTTTGTTCTTACGCCGCTCCCTCTCTTCATTCATTATTGTTAAAACAGTTATATTTTAACGTATTTGTTGATGTTAACGTTTCTTTTACATTTTTTGTTTATTTCCTTTATTACATTTATGTATGCACCATACACCAAGTCAAGTTCCTTGAAGCGTTACCTACTTAGCAATAAATCCTTTTCTGATTTTGATTCTTTTCAGTAACTCAGTGTTATGAGTTGATTGGCTCGCAGATCTTTGGTCTGAACTGGGCTTGAAGGGATAAAATGAATTTCAACTTGATACATACATGCTGAATGGATTTCTAGAAATAAACGAGACTCAGACCTGATGTTTTGAGAATGTGTACACCAGGGTACTGTTGACATAGTTGATGGAGAGGCAGAGAACCACAGTAATCCCATTCTTGATTATAGCTGTGGTTAAAGTGTCCCGAAACACAGCTGTTGTGAAATTGCTGCCAGTATTTGAGAGGTTCATGAGTCGACTGTCCAAATCTGTTTCACCAGACAACAACTGTTGGTTACTTTACAGCTGAAGAGAAAAGAATAATAGATTATTATTGATCAGAAGGTTGAGTTCTTTGCCAGACACAAATCAACAGCTGGAAAGAAGCTTCCCATATAAATACAAAGCTTTAAAATTTTACATAAAAAAATATTACATTTGGACTCATATAGGCTATGAAGAGTAAATTTATTTGAATATATGTCACTTGCACTGTGTTTTTATCAACAATACTCAGTTTTAGTTTAGTTATTTACGTTTGTATGCTTGCAGTTAACTTTAAGTAACACTAATCCATTAGTTGATTTAATCGACAGATCTATAAAACTGAGTTTGTCCACAAAGAATCATGTAAGTCACAGCTTTACATCTTTGTCTACCAGAGATGAGCTCATAAGTAGAGCTGGCATCACCAATGATTTAATTGATGAAAGAGATTCTCAGAAAACTTCTGCTGTAAAAACACAAGCACGAAGCAACCCTCAAATATTTTTCATAATGCACCAGTTAATGTTTACATTAAGAACTGACCCTCAAAAAGTTTGTTTGAAGTATTGTTTACTTAACAGGACTAACTTGACAGTCATTGAAAAGGCATATATTAAAATATCGATATCTGGATTTTCTGAATAGATTTTAGATCACCCAAACTAACAATTATTTTAACCCAGCCCTACTCATAAGTGCCTTGGTATTAAATCATTCAGCATGAGAAAATATCATAAAATTGACTAATCCACTGAAGATAATTTTTTGTTGACTAAGAGGGGGCAGCCCTAGTGAAGACACATAATTACATTTACACTCTGGATTCAGTATTGTCCTGTTACAGATCAAAGTATTTCTAATTCTCCTTGTGTCCCTTACAAACTGATTAAACCCTTTGAGCTGATATAAAAAAGCTGTGAACCTAACTTAATTAAAGTAAATAAAATACTTGACATAAACCTGCTATTTTTCATCAATCCAATTCTGAACTACAACAGTCCGTTTTTACAGGAGACATTTTGAAATGTTACAGTAAAACAAAAAAACTCAGGTGTAAATAATACAAGAAATAATAAGTGCTTCAGTTTCAGGTTCCTGGTTTTGTTCATGCTGACTCACTTTCACACTGTCATAATTTACTGGGACACAGAACAAAGCCATAATAGAGCTTATTAGTAACACCTGGAGATTTCCTAATAGGTCAAAGACAGTCAAACAGTCTGCTGAAGAAGGCACATCCCATAAACCTTTTGTCAATCAGACATTATATGAATCTATAAAATACATGCATGACATTTATGAAGTTAATTTTAAGCAGAGTCTCAATTTAAAGCTAGACTGAAGAAAAATAGATGATCTAATGAATTCATGTCAAGATAAATATAAATAATATATATATATATATATATATATATATATATATATAAACGTAAATAATATATATATATATATATATGAGCACACAAATACTTTCAAACCATGTTAATGAGAAACTTTAAAATTGTTTAATTCTAGAGTAGAGAACATCTTTTTTCAAGTCTACTATACAAATTGAGCCATACACACACAAAGTAATAGTGCAATCAAAATCAAGATATTGTCTCATAATACACAGATAATAAAATTATGTACCCACCTTGGCAAAGGTCATATGTGGCAATCGCACAGTTAGTCAGATGTCTTTTGAAATGACCTATATATAGAAGTTAAATGTAAATGTCATGGGATTGTGTGTGTGTGTGTTTGTTTGTGTGTGTGTGTGTGTGTGTGTGTGTGTGTGTGTGTGTGTGTGTGTGTGTGTGTGTGTGTGTGTATGATCAGTAAGTGAACATTAGGGTAGGCCTGAAACTTTTCATGCCGTTAGTGGATATGATAAGTTTTATTTCCAAGTTGTAAATTCTAGATGAATTCACAATAAAATAACATTACTGATTTGTCAGATGTGATCTGTACAAAGTGACTTCCCATCAGTAGGGTTGTGTACCTTTCGCATCTGAACCAATATCAGTACCAATAACGGTACCTGAAATTCGGTTCCCGGTACCCAACGGTACTTTTTTCGGTACTTTCCCTCTGTAATTACAAAAAAATTATTTCAGTTGTAAAAACAATTCCAAATCTATTTATCCTATTTACTTAGAACATTGTTATTTATTTAGAATATTTTTCACTGACAGAAATTAAATAAAAATCCAACCCCTCCCTCTCTCCTCCCAAACCTGTCCCTACAACCTATTAAATTGAATAATTATTCAACTTTTATTCTTGTATTTGTATATTATTCTTTTCTAGCTTGTTTTATTTTCATCATTTGAATTGCCTTGTTGCTTAAAGGTGCTATAGAAATAAAGTTACCTTGCCTTAGAACCTCAGCCTGTCAGTCAGAGCCCCGGGCATAGAAACCACTGTTGTGCCTGCTTGTCTCACAGGAAGTCAACAGCACCGCGACTGCTTTCGGCTCGCCATTAATATCATATCACAGTGAAAGGTGTCTGCGTGAGGTTTTGAAAAACTGTAACCACACTTGAAACCACTTTATCGGCATTGCCGTGACTCACTGTGACTTCAACAAAACTGCAGAGGCGACGTAGTTTGCTCCGTCCGCACCTCTGCGCGTGTGTGTCGGAGCTCCCCTCTCTGTCAACATGCGGAGAAGACAGATAAGTTTGCGCTACGCGCTGTCAGGTACAAAAATTTGGCACCGTTTAATTTTACGTGAACCAATACTCGGTAATACTGATGTGATTCGGTCAGTACCGGTAAAAGTACAGGGTTCGGTACCCAACCCTACCCATAAGTACAAAAATAATCTTGTTTATAGCCTTTAACTCAGACAACAACACAACCAAAATCATTTACATGGCACCACAAAACTACAAAACAACAAACATGTTTTTCTGCTTCGACTTTCAAACAGGAAGCCCTGTATCAATACTGTAACAGTAGCAGGTTTTTCCTCACATTGTGTAAACTAGCTGTGCACGTTAAAAACTTGCCTGTTCGTGGCGTGACCTCTAGCTCACCCATTGGTTTGTGCCTGATATGTGTTTGTGGTTGGCTTGACTGCCGTTTTGAGGCCAGCAGTTTGCATTTTGCTGGTCGCCATCTTGGTATTTTTAGTGCCAGAATTGACCATATTTGGACAAAAGGGCGGTGCTGGGGAGGATGATGTGTCTAAGCCAGTGTTGTTTATGTTTTCAATAGTGCTGTGCTAAGCTAAAGGCTAAAGAAGGAAAGTTACAGATTTCAACACTTGTGACTCAAGTATTCAGGAAGAGTTTGGCCGGTGAATAAACGTGGATCTCCGGGCGCTGGCACCGTTCATCTGCATCTGAGTAGCTGCTGCCCTACTGTTCAAGGTGCCATCTCATCAGGAGGGGAGGGATAAACATTCACACTCACATCAATTTGGGTTTCGGTATCCTGCCCAGGGACACTTTGTTATAACCTGCCTGCTTATCCAAACTCAGGGTGTGACAACCGCCATCTACTGCTAAAACACTAACTATTAAAAAGGTAGCTCATACAATCACACTTCAAAACATCTGAAATATCCCTTTATTATGAAAAAAGCATAGCATGAACAACTCAAAAACAGGACTTTATGCCCTCTTTAAAGTTGTTAGTGGATGAGTGTTAGCACAAGTTGTACAGAGCAGATATCTTTTCAGATAATTCCTGAATGTCTTGTCTCGTAGCCCATAAACAACCGGACTGATGAGTCGAGGCAGTACCTGAATAAATATCGAAACAGTGTAGCGAATGGCCAGCACCTCTTTTGGGAACAAGTATGTCAGACCCTGCATTACGAGATCATAAACGTAGGTGAGCATACAGAGCAGCATCTGGTAGGATCGAGAGTATACTTATCACCCAAATCAGGCCGATCACAACATACGTTTTCCTGACTGTACAGATCTGGGTGTGGTGGAGAGGGAAGCATATGGCGATGTAACACTCTACTGCCATAATTGCTAATGTTAGGGGATTGTTTAGACTTGCAAATGTAGCAATCGTTAGCAGAACGATACATAGAGAGACGTTAAGAGTGAAAACGATGTAACTCAGCACCTGAACGAGAGTAAACAGACTCAGCAGGATGATATCGTTGATCACCAGGTGGATGTACAGGATGTAGCGAGGGTTCATTTTGAAAACCTGCAGGGGAGGACACAAGTGATTAGGAAACAAAGGGAAAGAGTAGAAACTGTACCATTGATGATATTCAGTGCCTGAATTGGACCGAAAAAGCTCCTAGTAGCCTAGTTAAGCAGTTGCATGACATAATCCTTGTATGTGTCTTGGATGTATTTTTATTCATAACCATATCCAGGGCTCAAGGCTAACTTTTTAAAGTGGTTGCCAGGCTTGGCAACCATGCATCAGCTTTTGGTTGTCGAAATTGACAATACGGTTGCCATGTTTTAAACTGCCTATATTTGGAGCTATTTATTTTTTTCTGTAACTATACCACACATTTTAACAGTGAAACAATGGAAAATGGCTTGCAATATAATTTTCCAGCCCTCTCAAATGCAACGTATCACAAAACTCACCGATCAGATAACAGTTTTGAATCACAGATTGGATCAATTTTCAAATCAGCACAAAAAAGGGGGGAAATTTAAATCATTATTAAAAATGTAATAATAACTTTTAACAATAATTACTTCTTTCACCAATAACTTGCTGTTAAACGACAAAAACAGATGAGAAAATGGTATTTTACAATAACGTTGAATGCACCACAAGGTTTACCAGTTTTAAGTAAACACAACTTTTTGTCCCGTCTGTGTTGTTTTTCCGACAACTGCAGTGACCAAGTGCGTGCTAGCAAAGATCCTGGTGCTACTTTGTGTCTATTAGCTCATAGCCTTAGCACCATCACAGACATTTAGGTGGCACCATAATGAGGCACCGAAATCCTCGTTGCCATTCCGTCCGGTAGATACCTGGCACCGGTGCCATATTACCACCGGATTTTAACATGGGCCGTTAATGTGAAGACGCGTGTGTGGAAAGCGGTCGCACAACAGCTGAAATGTTGTGTTGCGCATGAACATAGTGTTTAAGCTTTACGGAGACAACCAAATACAATATTGACTTCTTTTGAAATAAGAATTTCCAGTTTTTTATGTTTTTATTTGTTTTTATATATTTAAAAAAAACACTAATATTGAACAGGTGGTTGCCAAAGGGGCAACCAGAGGCCATGAATCAGTTGCAGCGGTTTGCCAGCGCACCAAGCAAGAGTATATGAGAGGACATATGAGTAAACTGCGTGAGAGGGGTTATTGTTGCAGGTTATTATGGACAATAGCAAACATGCAAATACAATTATAGAGCACAGAATATATTTTTGTTTGTTTATATATTTTGCTTGTGTATAATTTATTTTCAAAATGTAATGAATGTGCTCAAAATATACACTGTGTTCCAAATTATTATGCAAATGATATTTTACACAGATTTTCCTAAATAGTCAATGCAAATGACAGTCAGTATAATTTTCAAGTCACCAACCGTTAGGGTATAAGTCGAATTCCATTGAACAAACCACCCAATGAAAACAGTTTTTTTTAAATAAAAAACTCAAAATGCACTGTTCCACATTATTATGCATAACAGTTTAAAAACATTTTATAGGTTATAAAGAACCGAAAATGGTCATTGGCTGAATTTGCAGCTTTTGGAGGTCATATTTACTGAAATCAAAAGCTATTTCAATCAAACACATCTTAACAGGGCAAGTTACATGTTAACATAGGACCCCTTCTTTGATATCACCTCCACAATTCTTGCAACAATTGCTCGCTCAGGAATGAGGCACAAATATAACACCATACTAAAGTGAGTACCAGTCCATTTCAGGCACTGATTATATTAGAATATATCAAAACATACTGTTTAATCCTATGAAGTGATGAAATGATTTTCAACTTGGTACATACACACATACATGCTGAATAGATTTCTAGAAATAGACGAGACTCAGACCTGATGTTTTGAGAATGTGTACACCAGGGTACTGTTGACATAATTGATGGAGATGCAGAGAACCACAGTAATCACATTCTTGATTATAGCTGTGTTTAAAGTGTCCCGATACACAGCTGTTGTGAAATTGCTGCCAGTATTTGAGAGGTTCATGAGTCGACTGTCCAAACCTGTTTCACCAGACAACTGTCGGTTACGTTAGATAAAGAGAACAAAATGATAGAATATTATTGATCAGAAGGTCGAGTTCTTTGCCAGACACAAATCACCATCTTGAAAGAAGCTTCTCTCATAAATACAAAGCTTTACAATGCTAAATGAAAAACATTTTTAGATTTGGACTCATATAGGCCATAAAAAGTAAATTCAATTTGAATAAATGTCACTTTTACTGTGCATTCATCAACAATACACAATTTTAGTTATTTTTATTTTGTTATTTAGTTAATTTTATTACTGACATTTACACAAAAACCATCATAAAGCAGTGTGATGACTAGGCCTGTCCTTGATTAAAGAAAATCTTAATCGACTAACACTCGTATGATTTTGTCGACTAATCAATTAGTTGATTTAATCGACAGATCTGTAAAAACTGAGTTTCTACTCAAAGAATAATGCAAAAACACAACTTTAAATCTTTGGTTAACCAGAGATGTGATTATACTTGAAATCATAAAAAAATGTCTTGAAATGAGAACGTCTGCTGTGAAAAGACTATTCTCTGTACATATACATATGTTATTCATTTAGCACCAAAACAGAAACAGTTGACAGTTTTTGAAAATTATAAGTAATATATATATATTTAAGCACACAAATAATTTGCATTTCGAATCCATCGAGAGACCAGACCAACATTCAAACCATGTTAATAAGAGATATTAAAACGTTTTTTTCCGAATACTTTTTAATTCTAGAGTAGAGAACTTCGTTCTTAATGTACAAAATGAGCCATACACACAACAAAAGTAAAATAAAGATCAAGATATTATCTCTTAATACACAGCTAATAACACAGAAAAATATATGTACCCACCTTGGCAAAGGTCATATGTGGCAATCGCACATTAAATCAGATGCCTTTTTAAAATTACTGATTATATAGTAGTTGTAGTGTGTGTGTGTGTGTGTGTGTGTGTGTGTGTATATATATATATATATATATATAAGTTAAATGCAATTGTCATGGGATAAAGATCAGGCTGTGTGTGTGTTTGTTTGTGTGTGTGTGTGTGTGTGGTGTGTGTCATCAGTAAGTGAACATTAGGGAAGGCCTGAAACTTTTCATGCAGTTTGTGCCTCATAAGTTTTGTTTGTATCCAAGTTGTAAATTCTAGCTAAAATTACAATAAAATGATATTCTCAATCTCTCACAAACTAAATATAATCTTATTTACACCTGTAACCCAGACAACAATACGACCACAATCATTATAATATGTCGGCACAAAACTACAAAATAAAAAGCTTTTTGTTTCTGCTTTGACTGTCCAATAGAAAACCCCGTATCAATACAGCAGCAGGTTTTTCCTCACATTGTGTAAACTAGCTGTGCCAGTTGAAAATGTAACTGTTTGGGCGTGACCTCTAAATCACCCATTGGTTTGTGACTGTGGCTGGTTTGTTGGCTTGACTGCCGTTTTGATGCCAGCACTTTGCATTTTTCGCGGTCGCCATTTTGGAGCCAGATGTGACCATATTTGGAGAAAAGGCGAAGCTCGAGAGAATGTTGTGTTAACCCAGTGTTGTATATTCATCTGCATGAAATGCGTTTAGCTGCTGCCTCCCTCCACAGCAGGACATTGCTTAGCTTCCGTGTCGGAACTCCTGCCTGCTTCTTCAAACTGGGGGCGTACCGACCTCATACTGTAGCTAATGCACTGACTATGGAAAGGTAGCTCATACAACCACACTTCTAAACATCTGACCTATCCCTTTATTATGAAACAGTGTAAGCATAGCATGTGTAAACCAAAAACAGGACTTCACGGCATCTTTAAAGTTGCTTGTGGGTGAGTGTTAGCCCTAGTTGTACAGAGCAGATATCTTTTCAGGTAATTCCTGAATGTCTTGTCACGTAGCCCATAAACAACCGGACTGATGAGTCGAGGCAGAATCTGAACAAATACCGAGACAGTGTAGCGAATGGCCAGCACCTCTTTTGGGAACAAGTATGTCAGACCCTGTAACATGAGATCATAAACGTAGGTGAGCATACACAACAGCAGCTGGAAGCCGTGGATGAGGACAGTGTTCCTCGCTTTCTTGACGTCTGTGGCAGCTGCCTTTGCTGCAAATAGGATCCTGAAGTATGTATAGAATAGAGTGAGCCAAATAATGACCAAAAACATTGAGTTGAAGGCATCTCTCTTCAGTGTCAGATTAGAGTTTCTGAAAACATTTACTCTGAGACAAAAAACTCTGGAAGTGAAGAATTCCAGGGATTCTGTTGCCAAGGCCACAAATAAATCTGGTAGTATCGAGAGTATACTTATTGCCCAAATCAGGCCGATCACAACATACGTTTTCCTGACTGTACAGATCTGGGTGTGGTGGAGAGGGAAGCATACGGCGATGTAACACTCTACTGCCATAAATGCTAGTGTAAGAGGATTGTTTAGATTTGCAAATACTGAAATCATTAGCAGAATGATACATAGAGAGACGTTAAGAGTGAAAACGATGTAACTCAGCACCTGAACGAGAGTAAACAGACTCAGCAGGATGATATCGTTGATCACCAGGTGGATGTACAGGATGTAGCGAGGGTTCATTTTGAAAACCTGCAGGGGAGGACACAAGTGATTAGGAAACAAGAGTTTTCAGTTTCAGTGCCTGAATTTGACCAAAAAGGTCCTATTAGCCTAGTTCAGCAGTTGCACGGCATCATTCTCGCAATTGTCTTTGATATATTCATACCCATATCTTCTTAATGTATCACTTCAAATTAATTGTTGTATGCATTTCATTAGAAACATTTACATTTTTGCTCACCAGCGACTGTAACTTGTGGTTTTCCAACATTAGCCACGCAGCATTTTCACTAGCCACTATTTTGTTTGAAATTAGAAAGTTTTACTTGATCATAGTTGACTGTGGTGGGATACACTGAAGAACTAGATTTACAATCCTTTTAGATGTAAATGACACCAGCCAAATCAATAAGATGTAGGCTATAACACAGCAGTCACGATATATTCAGCTGTGATAGGATTGTGTGTAAAGCTCCTTTTGTATTAAAACGAACCGATTAAGACAGCACAGACGTAAAAAGAGAAGCTTCTTATTGCATACGTGGTACTGGGGTGTAGTAGCTTAATTGAAGCTAGCAGAATCAAGCAGAGTCAGCAGCTGGCACACGCCACAGTGACAAGAAGCAGAGCAAACACAGCAAAAGTCTGTTGTCCTGCTGCACGCGCACTATACTTAATTTACAAATCTCTTGTCAAAATGTTTTTCTGCCACAGGCTCAAACGTAGCCTCGGCTTCACCCCTCTCTTGTGTGCAAGACTAGGCGTTAGCTTCAACACAGGAGCACAGCTGTGATCCAGAGCTTAGTCCACGGTTGGAACACAGCTGTGCTCCTGTGTTGAGTGGTGGCACAGTAGTCTACTACTACTACTACTACTAATAGTCTATCAAATTGTCCATTTTAACAGTTAAACAGTCCATTTCTAGTTCTTTTTTAAGCTGCTATGTGAGAGACGCAGTTGCGCTGGTGTTTAGGGGTGCGTACCTACTCACCATAGGAGGTAAGTAATAAGAAGTAATGGTACTCGTGTATGGCTTTATATTTGTGCCTCATTCCTGAGCGAGCAATTGTTTATTTTTTTAGCACAGAGAAATATTTTTTGCCTGGGTAGGTCAGACCGTAGAGCGCACGCCCATATGAAGAGGTCTCTACCCTGACACAGAGGCCCAGGGTTTGAATCCAACCTGCGGTGATTTCCTGCGTGTCTTCCCCCTCCCTCTTCCCTTTTATGTCTGAGCCGTGATTAAAGGCGGAAATGCCCCAAAGATAACCTTAAAAAAATTATGTATTTTACTTTTTATTTTTTTTTTTTTTTATTTTGCAAGTACATACATTACATTTTGAAGAGAAAGTGAGTGTGTGTGTGTGTGTGTGTGTGTGTGTGTGTGTGTGTGTGTGTGTGTGTGTGTGTGTGTCGGTGTGCAAGCAGTGCGTGCACAGAGTGGAGATGTTGAGAGAGACATGACTGGTGTGCATCAGCGGTTTGCCGGGGCAACAAGCAAGAGTATATGAGAGGACATGTGAGTAAACTGCGTGAGAGGGGTTATTATTGCACATTATTATGGACAATAGCAAACATGCAAATACAATTATTGAGCACCGAATATATTTTTCTTTGTTCAAATGAAATAATTTTTTGCTTGTGTATAATTTATTTTCAAAATGTAATGAATGTGCTCAAAATATACAATTGCTTGCTCAGGAATGAGGCACAAATATACAGTAACACCATACTTGTGAACAAAAATCCAAAGAGAGTATCAGTCCATGTCAGGCACTGATTATATTAGAATATATCAAAACATACTGTTTAATCCTATGAAGTTTATGAAATGAATTTCAACTTGGTACACACATGCATACATGCTGAATGGATTTCTAGAAATAGACGAGACTCAGACCTGATGTTTTGAGAATGTGTACACCAGGGTACTGTTGACATAGTTGATGGAGAGGCAGAGAACCACAGTAATCACATTCTTGATTATAGCTGTGTTTAAAGTGTCCCGATACACAGCTGTTGTGAAATTGCTGCCAGTATTTGAGAGGTTCATGAGTCGACTGTCCAAATCTGTTTCACCAGACAACTGTTGGTTACGTTAGAGTTAAAGAGAACAAAATGATAGAATATTATTGATCAGAAGGTCGAGTTCTCTGCCAGACACAAATCACCATCTTGAAAGAAGCTTCTCTCATAAATATAAAGCTTTACAATGCTAAATGAAAAAACACTATTAGATTTGGACTCATATAGGCTATAAAAAGTAAATTCAATTTGAATAAATTTCACTTTTATTGTGTATTTATCAATACACAATTTTAGTTATTTTTATTTTGATATGTAGTTAATTTTATTACTGACATTTACAAAAAAAACACCATAAAATAAAGTGATGACTAGGTCTGTCCTTGATTAAAGAAATTCTTAATCAACTAATGTATGATATATATATATATATATATATATATATATATATATATATATATATATATATATATATATATATATATATATATATATATATCGACTAATCCATTAGTTGATTTAATCTACAGATCTGTAAAAACTGAGTTTCTCCTCAAAGACTAATGCAAAACACAACTTTAAATATTTGGTTAACCAGGGATGTGCTCATACATTTCTTGGTAATAAATCCTTTAGCATGAAAATAGTATGAAAAATGACTAATAGTAAAAATGTCTGCTGTGAAAAAAGACTATTCTCTGTTATTCTTGGAACACCAAAACAGAAACAAATAATATTTTAAGCACAAATAATTGCATTTCAAAGCAATCAAGAGCGCAAGATTCAAACCATGTTAATAAGAGCTATTAAAACATTTTTTTTTTCGAATATTGTTTCATTCTAGAGTAGAGAACAGCTTTCTTAAAATCTAATGTACAAAATGAGCCATGTACACAAAAGTAAATAAAAAATCAAGATATTGTCTCCTAATACACAGATAATAACACAGAAAAATATATGTACCCACCTTGGCAAAGGTCATATGTGGCGATCATACACACAGTGTCAGATGTATTTTGAAATTGCTTATTATATAGTAGTTAAATGCAACTGTCATGGGATCAAGATCAGGTGTGTGTGTGTGTGTGTGTGTGTGTGTGTGTGTGTGTGTGTGTGTGTGTGAGTGTGTGAGTGATTGTGTGTGTGTGTGTGTGTGTGTGTGTGTGTGTGTGCGCGCACGCTTGTTTTATTATATTCGTGGGGTCCAAAAACCGGGGAATACAGTATACTTGTGGGGTCTGCACAGCCGTGTGGGGCCCAAAATGCTGGACCCCACAAGGTTAAAGGTCTGTTTGAGGGTTAAGACTTGGTTTTAGGATTAGGGTTAGAATTAGGTTATGGTTAGGGTGAGGGTAAGGGTTAAGGTTAGGCATTTAGTTGTAATGGTTAAGGTTAGGGTAAGGGACTAGGGATTGTATTATGTCAATGACGGGTCCCCACAAAGACAGTGAAACAACCGTGTGTGTGTGTGAGTGTGTGTGTGTGTGTGTGTGTGTGTGTGTGTGTGTGTGTGTGTGTGTGTGTGTGCATGTGCACTATGCCTCATAAGTTTGGTTTCAAAGTTGTACATTGTAGATAAAATTACAAATAAAAACGAGACATTACTGTACATTGATTTGTCAAATGCTTCTGTAAAAAGTGACTTAAAATAATCATATTTACATCTGTAACTCAGACAACATACCGACCACAATCATTTTAATGCCAGCACAAATAACAAACTTATAAAACAAAAACGTTTTGTTTTCTGTACTGTAGGAAATCCACTCTTAGTTGTTAAATTCAGGGAAATAAAGAAGAGTTCGGTTGTCACATTAGTATATTCAACATCCGCGGTAAGAAACGCACACAATGAAAGACACTTAGCTGAGTTATTGATTTAAATACGCGTATTGGACGCTGGTAGCCCACAGCGGAAAACATGCTTGAAGTCCACGGAGCCGTGAACCCGCTAACAGCTGTTTGCGTAGTTTTGTTCAGTTTATTAAAATTGTACGCAATTACAAATTACATCAAATTCGACACTGTAGGCCATCGGCTCCCCAGCAACACTCCCGCCACGTGTGAAGTACATCGGATGAACAGTTCTTGAGAAATTTTAATGACAGACACACAAACTCATAGAGATTCCTTGCTTTATAGTTAAGCTCAGTTTAGACCAAATATTTGCAACATGATGAGTTGAACTTGCAACTACTTGCAACGCGCCGGTCTGCAACGTTCTAAAACCTGCCATTTTACACCGATGCGACGAGATGGAGTGTCACCTTTATAGCAACAACTCTCTTCAACTTCAACTTTATGTGTGTCCCCGAAGGGCGATTAGGTGTGCAGCAAGTATAAACACATACTTTATACTGTACTTTAGTTCTAACTTCAGATGTTCAGCTATTTTTTTAGCTAGAACATTTGTAGCAATAGAATTATTCAAAATATGAACGAGGATAACATTAGTGATAGTGAGATACTTGCTACAGTTGCATTTCTAGAAGTGAGAAAACGACGAAAACATTTTATTTTTCTGATTTACTGCTTTGTTCTAACACCGCTCCCTCTCTTTAGTCACTCTCTAGTTCGCTCGATCAAAAATCTGTGCTCGCAGGCGCTCTTTGAGCCTCTGTCTAAAACTCTGCCATTTCGACCAGTTGACAGTTTGTAACATAGAAATAAAATGGATTATGGATCATTTTATTTCTATAATTAGTAGCTGACTTTACAAACAGACTTCTCTACTGGCTGTTGAAACAGGTGACGTCTCTTACGATTTAAAACCAGCCGCCGGCGACTTCACAAGCTGAGTCGCAGCGACACCATCAGTTGGTGTGAGTCGACCTGAGACAGGCCAGTTCAGACCACTGCAGCTTTCCCTACAACGCTCTAAAATAGTTTTATCTGGTCTCGAATCTTTGGTCTGAACTGGGCTTTAGATGACACTATGCATGCAGTCTGATCCTGACACAGGATGATAATTATCTTGTTTTTGGAGGAAACTTAGCAGCAGAAATGACAGGGTTTGATTCCTTAATCATTTTCGCTGCAGTCTATGGTTTGTTTGCTTTTACTGAACACAGCAAATACTTTTTCAAATGCTGTCTGAATGTCTTGTCTCGTAGCCCGTACACAATAGGACTGAGAAACCTGGGGAGGATCTGGATGATGATGTAGCAAACAAAGAGTACAAGTACATAATGTTCAGGGAACCAGTACAACAGCGCCTTTTGTAACACGTGGGCTACGTAGGTTAGCATATACAAAAGTAGCTGAAAGCCATGGATCAGGATTGTATTCCTGGCCTAATCTGGACATGAATCTGCTTTAATATGACTGTGCTATTGCAAGATAAGGTTTTACAGCAGATTCAAAGAGTGTTTCACATGCTTCTGACCTAAAAAACTTCATTGACGTCAATTTTAAAATAAATGGGACTATAATTAACTAAATGGACATCATGCCGTATTGAAGAAGACTTGAAACTAGTGATTGAGGTTATAAACTCATTATGAAAATGTTTACTGCGATAATAAATATAGTGAGAAGTAGGCTTATTTTCTCATAGACAGTGGAGTGGCCCTCTGCTGAAGCTGTGTCCATTATTTTTACAGTCTATAGTTGTAATGGTGTAGCGTCAATATGTCTGTTAAAATTACCGTTTTTGCCATCAGAATTAGAAAATAGTATTTCAACAGTAAGTTCCACACCAGCTGCAGCCTTCACAACTCTCCTCTTTACTTAGCTATGTTAATGCTCGCCACAGTGTCACGCGAATGCTCCAAAAGTTGTCTGGCGTTGTCTGAAGCTCGCCCTATATTAGATAAACGGTTGCCATTGGCCCGACCTGGGCCAGGTCGGATGGAAATCTATGTGAACTGCAGGGGCACCAGACGTATTTGCCGTTTTAAAACAGGAGCTCACATATTTGTCTAACTCCCAGAATAATTGGAGCCTGAAGTTGTGCAAACCTTTTTTCTTTTACTTTTATTGAAAAGACCTATGTTTTACAGTATGCTGACTCTACACAGATACTTTTTCAAGTACTTCCTGAAAGTATTGTCTCGTACCCAATAGATGATTGGACTAATGGATCGTGGCAGGATCTGTACAATAATATAGCAAGCAAACAGAGAGTCCGTGTAATTCGTAGGAAACCATTGCTGCAGAACAGTTAAAAGCTGGGGGGCTGCATATGTTGTCATACACAAGAGCACCCATGGAGGAGGATTGTGTTTCTGGCTTTTTTAGCATCTCTGCTCGCTGTTTTTGCAGTAAATAGAATTCTGAAGTAAGTGTAAAAGATAGTGATCCAAACTAGAACTAGAAACACTGAATATGTGATATCTCTTTTTTTGATGATGATGGGATTTGGAAAGACAGTTTGTCTGATGCAGAATACTTTGGAATGAAAGAAGTCCATAGGCTCTGTGGCCAAAGTGATGAACAGATCAGAAAGAACAGAAAAAATGCTTGTGGCCCAGATTAAACCAATCAGCATTAAAGTTCTCTTGACGGTACAGATTTGCACGTGGCGAAGGGGGATGCAGATGGCGATGTAGCACTACACCGCCATGCAAGCCAGGTTCAGAGGGGTGTTTTCAGTGGTGAAAAGAGCAAACAGGATGAAGATGCAACAGAGGGAGACATTAATTGTGTAGATGGTGTAACTGATGACAAACAGGATGCCGGTCAGCGTCACTTGGAGCATGTCGTTGACCACCAGGTGAATAAAAAGGATGTAGCGTGGATTCATGTAGAAGATCTGGAGGGTAGAAGTATGGAGGAACGTTTCAACCATAGAGGGTAGATTTTTTTAGTATTGACATTAGCAAATTTTTGCTTTCAATTTTTGTGCTAACTTTTGCCCCATTTACAGTCGGAATTAACATGTGATCCAAATCTGGATGCTGAGTGTAATGGAAGGGCGTCATTCATTTTTAAATCACTTTTTTGCATGGAAAGACATGAGAGCTACTGTTACTTCAAGTAGCTTTTGTCACGCTTGCTTGAGCTTGCAGGAAGAAGCGGGGTCAGGTGACCCTTCAAGTTCCAGCTGTGAATTTAAACTTTCATTAACTTGCAGTTTTCTATGTCCAGACAGCATATACAGATACAGATTGCATGTTAATGCCAAGTATAAATGGTGAACTTTTACTTTGTGACTCTGTTTTATCAAAAGTTGACAAATCTATACATACTTGTCTATATGTAGACATGCATTGTCACCACTCAGACATCAAGGAGTGGATATTTTTTCTTTCTGTGTTGGATGTATTTGGTTAAAGTGTAGTTTTACTCTGTTTTGTGACTGACTGTTTCACTAACCTACCTCATCTTATTTATGTTTAAGAATGATCACTTACATTTAATGTATGTGTTATTGAAGAGTAAGGTCTATATAGCTGATGATGTGAATATTCATTTCTACCAAATATCTAAAGTAAATTATGTTTTACTGGTAGCACGGCATGAAAGATGTGTCAGACCTGGTGTTTGCAGAAGGTGTGAATGAGGCCTGCATTGATGTAGTTGATGAAGATCCCGAGAACCACAACAATCACATTCTTGGTCACAGCTTTAGAGAAGGAGTCTCGATACTGTAAGACTGCCGTTACGTTGGCAGATGTCACGTTCATCTCTCAACAGAAAATAAGATGATCCAGCACCTAAGAAACAGTTGCTGATGTCTAGGGCTGCAACAGATTAGTTTCATCATCGCTTAATGTGTTAATTATATTCTTGATTAACCGATTAGTTGTTTGGTCTCTAAAATGTCAGAAAATGGTAAAAACAAACGTGGATCAGTGTTTTCCAAAGCCCGAGATGACGTCCTTAAATGTCTTGTTTTGTCCACAACTCAAAGATATTCAGTTTACTGTCACAGAGGAGTGAAGGAACTAGAAAATATTCACATTTAACAAGCTGAGGATTTTTACTTTTTCATTAAAAATTACTTAAACTGATTAATTCATTGTCTAAATAGTTGGCCAATAATTTAACTTTAATTTAACTTACAAGATCAGGATTTTGGAATTACAAAACATTATTTATAAAGCAAAAGCTTTGAAAATAGTCTAACATATGGTATTGTTAAGAAGTTTTTAAATCAACCAAATCATAATCAAACAAAGTAGAAACAGCTGGATTTTGTAGAAAGTCAATCACTCAGTGATAACAGCATCAGAGACAGAATAACTCACCTCAGGCAGAAGATCAAAGCATCAATCTAAAATATGAAGGAATAAAGATTTACTTACAGGAATTGACATTAAAGCATTGAGACTCATTCAATAAAAGTATGATCATGGAAAAAACAATGAAGGATAATGAAATAAGCTACTCATTAAGTTTGTTAAAGTTTTACCAACAAAGGATTTTTTTAAACCGTGTCCTCAGTAGATTTAAAAATGTACATTCTATTTGCAAATAATTAGTTATCATCTCAACCAACAGTCAAAATTGTATTTTAGAAATGTGAATGGGGGAATTGAAAATATAAAAAGTTCTGCAACAGGAAAACATTTCACAATCGTTGAAAACAGACCTGTGTACACATAATCAACCAACAGAGCAGGTGACTACGAGATGATACACAGTATCAGTTGGAAAGTTAAAGAGGCATGAGTTAACTAGGTTTGTAGTACTTCACGTGACAGTTGTAGTAGATGATTAACCACAGTTACTTACCTAAGTTAATGCATTTAGACAGGGACACCAACATAATGACTCCAGTAAATCTCTGTCCTTATATGTTCGGGATTCAGGAGTGTGTTTGCTGGTTAAGGTGTGTGTGTGTGTGTGTGTGTGTGTGTGTGTGTGTGTGTGTGCGTGTGTGGCCTTGACTTATGACATCCTACTGCAGAAAGGAATAACAGAGCAAAAAAAAAACCCACTAGATATTGGCATTTTTCATTTATTTTAACACGTGATTAAAACATTAAACAGATTCTTTGGACAGCAATACAATATTTGCATATATCATAAAATCTGCCACAATATGATTTTGATTTGATATAATTCATGGGCCTGCGATCAATATGAGATAAAATATCAACACATTCTCATGAGTGAAAATGTAAGGTATCGTACGAAACTAGGAGACTGCCGGCTGGTCACATGACGCCAGCTACAATGGCTGGCTACAAGCTCCATGACACCAAGCGGCGGTTGCTAGTTGTTTAAGCCGCTACAGACCTCCATCTCAGCTCGGTTGTATCAGCGGCAGTAAGTAGATGTGTTTAGACGCTACAGAGCTCTGCGACGCCAGCCACGGTGGTCCACGTGGTGCGGCGTTGTATCAGCGGGTGTTCAGTTAAACCGAAAATAGGTGACTTTGGGCCGAGTACAGAGCACTGCGAGCTGCTGGTCGTTTTTATAGGACATTATGGTTAAGTTTAGGCGACAAAGTGAGCGTTATGCAGCCACGAAAGTTAAGTTTAGGCACCAAAACAACTAGTTAAGTTTGGGGTAAAGATTGTGGTTTGGATTAAAACACTCCCAAGGAACACACATTTCCAGGGCGAAATTCTTTTGTTTTCTCCGGGAAGCGATTGGGGTGCATACAGCAAAAAAACAAAACGTGGAATGCTTGCGAATTATTAACTTTTCATAGCTTTTTGAATGAATTTCAAAATTCAAAATTCAAAAAATATTTTCATGAAAAGTCGCTTATCAAATCACCATTCAGCACAATCAGTTAGTTTTATCAACCAAGTAATGTAACTAAAGATAATTTTATACTAAGCTCTTCCAGACATTAAAATGAAAAACAAACTATTCTTTTTCATAGAAGGAATAAATATGAAGTGGGAATTTCAAAATAAAAGCGCATTCTGTATCAATATTTACACTTTTTGTCGATGATTTTGGATCGTTGATCGATCATTGAATCGATCCACATCCATGTATCGTTACACCCCTACCAATCTGAGTATTTTGCATATTGTACAGCAGTCTCTCAGAAACACTAAATAACTTGACATACCGTACAGCTTCCACATGTAATGAGCCATGTATAAGTTTCGATTCACACAAGTTTCTAACAGCTGTGTGAACTTTACAGTGTCTGCATGTTACTTGGGCAAATTAACTCAAGTATTAATGCAAGAAAAGCACAGGAAGTTGTAGAGGCTGAAGCGTTTGCTTGTTTAAACTTGTAGATGACAAATGATTTAACCTTTATTTTAAAGGTGCACTATGAGTTCCAGCATGGTTTTAGTGCAATTTAATTTTTTTCTCAAATCGTAGGCATCTCTCCTTGATCCGCTAGCTGCCTGCCCCATAAATACACTATGAAAAAGCTTGGTCTCGGGAGACAACACAGGGGTCGTAAACGTCAAACAAACACCAAGTTCCAGCCAATCACCGACAAGATGGTTGGGGGAGGGGGTGGGGGTTAGTGCGCATGCACATAAAGGGGGGGAGGGGGGCAGTGAGCACTAACCCCCACCCCTCCCCCAACCATCTTGTCGGTGATTGGCTGGAACGTGGTTTGTTGTATTTTGGTACACAGCCTGTGCCCCTAGTGTTTGTTTGACGTTTACGACCCCTGTGTTGTCTCCTGAGACTGGGCTTTTTCACAGTGTATTCAGGGGGCAGGCAGCGAGAGGATCAAGGAGAGATACCTGCGATTTGAAACAAGAATGAAATCACGATGAAACCTTGCAGGAACTCATAGTGCACCTTTAAGAGCTTGTCATAATCTATGAATAGTTGCTTTATATGTGCTGAGTTTACATAACAGATATCTTTTCAGGTACTTCCTGAAAGTCTTGTCTCGCATTCCATAGATGATTGGACTAATGGATCTTGGCAGGATCTGTATAATAATATAACAACTAAAAAGGGAGTCTGTGTAGTTCTTAGGGAACCATTGTAGCAGAGCCTCTTTTAAAGGGGGATCTGCATATGTTGCCATACACAGCAGCACCTGAAACCCATGGAGGATGATTGTGTTTCTGGCCTTTTTAGCATCTTTGCTAGCTGTTTTAGCGGTAAACAGGATTCTGAAGTAAGTGTAAAAGATAGTGATCCAAACTAGAACTAGAAACACTGAATATGTGATATCTCTCTTCTTGATGATAACTGGATTTGGGAAGACAGTTTTTGTGAGACAAAAGAGTCGGGAATAAAAGTAGTCCCGTGGCTCTGTGGCCAAAGTGATGAACAAATCAGCAAGAGCAGAAAACATGCTTGTCGCCCAGATTAAAACAATCAGCATTAAAGTTCTCTTGACGGTACAGATCTGCACGTGGCGAAGGGGGACGCAAATGGCGATGTAGCACTCCACCGCCATGCAAGCCAGGTTCAGAGGGGTGTTTTCAGTGGTGGAAACGGCAAACAGGATGAAGATGCAACAGATGGAGACATTAATTTGGTAGATGGTGTAGCTGATGACGAACAGGATCACAGTCACTGTCACTTCAATCATGTCGTTGACAACCAGGTGAATGAAAAGTATATATCGAGGATTCATGTAGAAGATCTGGAGGGTGGGAAGAAAAGCACAAAGGAATTAACCGGAGGTCCCTGTTTACCTGCCATTAAATCTCCACTGGATGACTCGCTTCAGAAGGGTTTAAAATTGTCAACTTTCCCCTTTTAGTATTTAGCTTAGTGCATGATGAGATTGATGCAGGTGTACAGATTAGTTGACTCACTGAAATAATAAATGTCTTCTATAGTCATGAAAAACATTAAATTAAAAGTTAAGTCATAGCACTTGTTACAGCAGCTTCCATGTTAAATGAAAATGGCACAATGGAAACTTCACTGCCCCTGATTGTTTAGGACAGAACAAGGCAAAATCTCCCCACACAAGAAGAAATCTGTTAACATTAACACAATGTAAAGCTGAATTACTGAAGTCAAAGGAAATAGCAGGCTACTGAACTCCAGCCAGACTTAACAAATTTAGTTTTCATATTGTTAGTGCCTGCATGTCACTGAATTTTAGACCTGGTGTTTGCAGAAGGTGTGAATGAGGCCTGCATTGATGTAGTTGATGGAGATCCCGAGAACCACAACAATCACATTCTTGATCATGGCTTTAGTGAAGGAGTCTCGATACTGTAAAACCACTGTCACATTGGCAGATGACGCGTTCATCTCTGTAAATTGAAAAGAAAAGATAAATACTCTTCAGTTATAAGTTAGCATTTACAGCAATTATTAAATATTTGTGTGACTTTCTGAGCATAAGACACACTTTGACCAAAAGAAGTTAATAATAATTAACAATAAAACATACCTGACATTTTATGTTGGTTCACTAAGTTCAGAATTAATTCAGAATGGTGCATTTGTGTAAAAGAAAATGAGAAGAGGAGATCAGCAAAATGCATTCTATTTAATCATCAATACAATTTTAATCATTTCTGAATTATAGGCCCTTTGTAAGGTAAGATACTTTTTAGGTAAATATATTAATATTAACACACAGCTTTAAATAAACACTTAAGATTCAAATAAAAACAATGGACATATTGGAATTGTTAGAGCCAGCCTTAAGGGCTTTACACAAGGGTGACACTTTGCCTGTGTAATCGCGTGGATCCACGGCGTCTACTACGCTCCTCATGTGAAGGAAAATGCTCCGTGATTAATCGCCAGGCGATCAATATATGGAAATTCTGTGCACTACTGTATGCCTGCCATACAACTGAATGAAATTAGGGACCGTTCGGTATTTATGGAATGGACCACCGGAGGAAAATAGGGGAGGGTCATGTCTTTTTATTTTCTGCTGAGGGGAGGGTCATCCAATATTTTTTATTCATGAAAAGAGCAAAATTTCAAAGTGGCTTGTTTGGTGCATATTTATCCATGGAGCTCTCAGTCTCGGGCCCCTAGCAGATGGTCTGACCCCATACAAGGAGTTTGCTGGGGGGGCAGGAGGAGGCTCAAACGGGTAATTGCATTGTTTAAAAAATTTGTGGAATAATTACATCTGGCATGATCAGATATTAAATAAATATTTTAAATAACACAAAACAACTAAATTGTGATAGGTAATACATCTGATTTCATATACTGCTTTAGTAAAAAAAATTATTACCTGGCTGACGATGGGAGCAGCAGGACGCAAAAAACCGAAAATTACTGTTGCACTAGTCTGGACATCTTGCCGTGCCAACCTTGCAATAAAGGTTTCCTAAATGCCATGTATATAAATGTGATGTCAGCGTACTAATTGATTGCGGGTTTTGTGTAGATTTGGACTTTTATATGTTTATTCCACTTTGTTTAAACGGCGAAGTGGAGAGGCCTCGTTCACCTGTTTGGAGCTGGCTGGTGAATGTGACGCTCGTATCGGCCTTGCTGGATACACCGTATCATTTACCTTTTTGTGGATCTACTGATCGCTGTGGATTACTTTTTTTCCGTGTCATTGGATTATGACAAAATACGGGGTTTTTTTCTCAGTGTCTTAACATTTTATGGTGTGACTGTGCTTGGTTTCTGCGTTTGGAGAGGCATCTCAACAGAATGTAGGTCGAACACTGATTGTTCACTGTTACATTTTAGTTGAATTTAAGAATCTGTCTATTGCGTTCCAAAACAGCCGTGCCGCGATTGGATTTCATAAGGGCGAATTGTTAAATTGTTACAATGTAACTTAAAAACTTTTAAAAATAAACATGTGTTTTGGAATATAATGTTCAGCTTCGGCAGCTTTACCTATGTGCTAAAATATACAATGACGATAGTGACAAGTCCATAGCAACCAATGTTGAATTGGTTATATCCCAGTGTCCTTTGCTGAATGGTCTCAATGTTTTATTGTTTTATTTCATATGAATACTAGTTTACTAGAGGAGTAACTTAATATTTGAAGTAATGCAGTAATGCATGAAGTGTGCATTTAGTTTCCATGCTTATTGTGTTTCCACAACAATATTAGTGAGTAAATCTACTGAAATGGCCACCACACCATAACAGAGGAGTGGGATGTGTAAGATGAGAATGCAGAGGTTAACTCCTGCACGTCATGGCTGTAAAAATCAAATGTTATCTGTACTTCTTTGCTAAGCACAAACTTGCATGCAAGGGGAGGGTCATTCCTTTTTTTCAAATTGTTTTGGAGGGTCATAGGAAAATTATTACTGACGAGGGGAGGGTCAAGTCTTTTTAGGTTAGAGGCCACGAAACTCCTCCGGTGGCCCCTCAATTAAATAACGAACAGTCCCTTAGCTGACTGTGGTATAATTTCTTGTTAGTCACGGCGCGTCGCTCACATAGGGAAAAGTTCAACACAATTCAACTCTTGCGGCGGGCATGTGACGAACGTGACAGTTTCACGGCAGGGACGTCGTTAGGACTATTTTAAAGGTGCTGAAGCTACTCTAAAATGTTCCTAAGCCTCCCTAAACAACAACAATAATAATTAGATTTTTTTTACAGTGTACTCTGTATCACTAACTATGGAGAATCAATCTTTCTTCACCATTCATCTGTGTGTGTTGGTGTGTAGTGTGTCTGTTTTAATTGTATTTTACAACGGTCAGCTGGTTGAAATGGCATGTTAGAGGGTCAACGAGCGCCCATGTGCACGGTACCGGTATGTGGACGAGCGAGGTAGAGAGTTAGCTACTGAAGAGAGCCAAGCGGCGTTAAAACAAAGTAGAGAATGAAAGATTCTGCAACTGTATCAAGCATCTCATTATCACTAACTGTATCCCTGTTCATATTTACAAATGATATATATCCAGCTACAAATTACCCGAAAAGTCGGAAGTTAGACAGAAGAGAAAGAGTCGTTGTGCTATCAAGATTATGCACACACACACACACACACACACACACACCGATACACACGCAGATGATGGTGAAGGAAGTTTGATTACACGTAGTGAGTGATACAAAGGGAAATTGTGAGTGTGTTTTTAATGACCTGATTACCTTTTAGCTATGTTTTCTTGAGGTAAAGGAAAGGGGATATTTTGATTTACTATGGAAAACAATAGTCTAGCTCAGGGGTCGGCAACCTTAGGCACGCGTGCCACCTTGGGCAAGCAGCACCTTAACCAATATCACGCTGGCAATATGTGTGCAAAAGAGTTATTGATGTGTTGAAATCATTGGTTGAAATGCTGAAGCACTCTCTCATCCGCATGCCAAATTACAACGTTCACAGTTGCGCGACCTGTTATTTACGGTAGTTTGATTGACTTGTATCCCCACGCCATCGACATGCAGCAAAGACCCACCCTACTCTGTCTCTGCTCTGATTGGCTAGTAGGCTACTAGTAACGCTGCTGGGCTCATAGCGGTATGCTGGTTAGCTGGCTAAGAAAGCTAAAGTTAATGTTTGGGCATTCCAGCCCTCATGAACAGAAGAGTGGGGGTTTGTGTTTCACAAGGACTGTGCTGTGTACACTTTGTCTTGAAAATGTTGTTTGCTGAACATTGAGTGTTAAACGCCATTTTGAGACCAAACATGAGAAAACATTTCAAGGATGCGGCAGTCTTCGCCACGGCCAGTAATCATGCTACCAAAGCAAGCTATCACATTGCTTCAACCCAATAGCTTTGATGGAAATGAGCAGGATTTATGTCTGATGGACTGGCTGGATATACAGAATGTGGAAATGCAGCTGATTGAGCTGAAGACTTTAACACTGTGGGTGACAAATTGACAAAGTTTGCAGAGCTACGGAAAAAGCTGGCATGATTACGGAACTTGCATCTTCACCTGCCGGATATCTGTACCAGAGAAGTTTTGCTGTCGGATCAACATATCTCTGACTGGGAACAATACAAAGAGGATTACCATTTGCCGCTGGGGCAGATGAACTAACGCTAGTCTCGTTACTGTAAGTAGGCTACAATAAAACCTTTGTGAGTAAAAAAGCCATGCCTCACCTGTATAGACAGGCATAAACATGTAGAAATCGATATTTCAATCTGCTCTGTCTGCTCAGTACACTCTTGTCCACCGCACTGTTTTACGCAAACATAGTTCTACTCTGCAAATAGCAAATTTTTACAAACAAGCTAAAACAAAAGCTGTTGGTTTGTAGTCTGTTTATCTTAAACGTGGGGTATACTCGCCGCAGCCGACCTGTCGAGTGACAGTGTGACGTCATGGGAGCACCGTAACTGTTTATACTCGCACGTATTCTCCTGAACAGAGGTGGCGCTAATGAGGAAAGGCTACCGACTTTGCTATTTCTACGGACTAGAAGAAGAAGAAAAAGGTAAACAACGGCAGAACTGGCAGCAGCATTGACGTCAATGCTTCGATTTGATGCGATGACCTACTTCGTCGGATCAAGCCTTTCATTCACCATAAAAGAACTCATCTTAACCCAGTTAGTTTACAAGAGAGACTTGCAGTCACTCTGAGAGTCCTGGCATGAGCTCGTTCATCCTTCCTCTGGTCGTGCACTCAAAATCCTCGCGCGCCAGCGAGATCTACGTCATTTTGACGTCACATTGGCGCGTGCAAGCTTGGCTGCGGCAACTGTAAAACGGCCCTTAGTTTGCCAGGAATCTTGAAATTTGGAAAAAAATGTAAAAACTTAACCTCTTTGACAGTAACATTTTTACCTGACAACAGCCGTTTCTTTCTGCAAGCATTTTCCACCAATCAGGACGCTGCATACTACAACCATGTTTCCGTAATCATAATAATAATACACAATAATAATTACAATGTCCTGATTATGGGAAATAAATGTTATCAAATGTTGCTATGGAATAAAATTACAGATTCCCTGCATATACATTTTTTATGTGATGTCATAATTAAACTTAATGTTGACATGGCACACAACAAGAAATTTTGAAAAGGGCACTTCATATCAAAAAGGTTGCCAACCCCTGGTCTAGCTAGAGTGAACGAGCGAAATAAAGAAATAGTTAACCTAGCAAGCTATCCACAGCTCTTTATTCATTGCCAATAATATAGCCTATCTCTATAGTATTCTAAAACAATATCAGTCCCCATAGAATGTTGTTGTCACTGAAAATTAAATGTCACAGGGTCCCTGTTAATGCTATTGTACTGGTGTATCCTTCAGTTCATTGAGCAGATGGATTTTCAAAGATATTTTAGCAGAGAGAAAGAAAAGCAGGAGATTGGCAGGGCAGTTGATTCTGAGGGAGCTGGCGTGATTGAGGTCAGTAGTGGTCTATAGGTCTAAGGAAATGTGGGGTGTTTGTTTTCTTCTAACACTAAGCATTTTTTGGCTATTTCATTATATTTATTACATATGCTAGCTATATTCTGACCAACCTATCTTCTGCATTCATTGGCTGTGCTAAATTAAATAAATATCTAGATGTTGCCTAAATGTAGGCGTTAAAATTCTTGCTCTTGGGTTATACTGTATGCAAGCCAAACTACACAGCGAAATTACATTCTGATTGAACCAATCCACAGCGCAGTTACAGTAATTAGTGTAATTAAATAGCATTATTTGAACAACTTATCTCATAGAGAGAGGAATTAGATATATTATGCTATTACTTTATCACACATTTACATGAGCAGACAGATATCATTTATGTAATTGCCTACAGAAGAACTCATCAGGAGCAAAGTCTGGCCTAAATAAATTCCCCCATGCAGCTTTGATGTGTCTAAAAGCTAACATTACAGTAACGTTTGTTGAAAAGAGTAGAAATGGAAGAAGAGGATATGTCTGTCACTTTTTACTTGTTAACAGCTTGGTTTCTTGACTGGTTGTTGGCATAAGTGTATCTCTAATACAGTAACAAAATATGTGAGTGCAAAGATTTTGCAAACGCAAGTTACAAATACGCTGCGGGCTAAGCACCCGCAGTCTGTAGCCTAAATCCTAGTGACGTCCCTGTTTCACGAGATTGCGCCCACTTGTTGCATCGCCTGTCAAACTGCCGGCACCCCCCTCCCACCTGCCCGCTCGCCTCTCATTAAAAATGAATTACGAGGCGCATCAATCGCTCCCCGTGTGAAAAGCCCTTCATACTAAATCAAAAACATGAAATAGATCTATGTGAATATCATTTTAAAATGTAGTTACAATATATGCGCGACATACAGTAAACATGTTAACGTACAGGCAACCCACTCATATTTCTCAGTCATTTGTAAAATAATAAAGCGTATCAGAACTAACTGATTGATTGGTGTTTTGAACCACCTTCTTTATCAACATATTATATTTCCATCAACAGTAAAGACAGACAGACAGGAAGGGTTATAAATCTATAATGTCATTTATGTCTCGTTCTTAAAATGTGGTTTTCTAGTCATTAATTTGTCCTTCATAATCTAATTTTAGAAGCTTGGACAATAGGCTTACATCTTTTATTACCAGAAACATTAAGAGCTTCATTACAGCTTAAGGTAGATAGACAATGATAGACACTGTAGGACATTTAGAACTGGCGTTGTGAATTAAACATTTTAATGGATATTCATGCATAAAGCCATTTAAAGATGACACAAGAAAGCAGTCTTCACTCTTTCACCAACTTCAAAACTAAAAATCTAATTGAATTAAATGCATTTACAATCATACAATTAAAATGTAATGAAAATATCAACAGGTGTGTTTCAATGTAATTTCACAGTCTGTATACTTTCCAAACTTTCATAAAACTTATGCTAAAGCTGAGTACAAATTACAAAACAAGATATGGTTCTTTAAACGGCACCGTCAAAAGCATTACTTCCTTTGTTATTAGTATATTGTCTGTAAGATTAGCTGAAGAGCCATGTGTCTTAAACTGTCCATGTTTCAGGTTGGAATACATTTCTTACATTAAACTGATTTAAAACTGTCCTGGAAATCAAGGAACTATATATATTAAAGGTCAACAAGAAAAAAAACATTGAAAAATCATATTTATAATCATAACAAGTGAAAAATACACTACAAGCGTGCATCTTTGTATTCTGTATACCACAGTGATAAAATATTATTCCAGTCAGAACACAGTTCAAAATCTGTCATCAGTTCACAGCAGGTGGTACTTACCTTAGTTAATGCATGTAGACCAGGACGCCAACAATATGACTCCAGGAAATGTTGAACTTTATATATGGCTTGGTGGCGAATGTCCTCAAATTCCCAGGCGTGCATATGCATGTTTAGATGTACATTCATACATGAGTAGTGGGCGTGTGTTTTTAAAATGCCAAATGACAATACAATCTGAGTTGCTTTGAGGTATATGAACATGTTTTTCTAAAGACACCTTTAATTTCTTATTTCATTGAAAAGATTTTAAACAGTTTTCTAGAAGTCAGAGAAAAATATAAAATGTGTATTGAAAAACACATTCCAAACTGGCCTACTTAAGTAAAATTAGGATTCAAACCAGAATCTTTTTGTATACGTAATAAGAATAATTAAAAAAGTAATGTACAAAAAAAGGTTAGGAACATGAACAAGTATTCAATGCCACCTACTGTATCATTAAATATGATATTCGGTACCTAACAAGTATTGAGATTTAATACCCAGCCCTAATTTTAACATACCATTAGTTTAACAACTGTCTATAATTTCATAAACCAATCAAAAAAAATAAATTAAATCTCAATAACTAAATTATGACCAAACAATGGTTTTAAACGTGATCAAAGTAAAGTCAACTAAATAATTGGGCAAATTTTAGGATCTGACTTCATTTAAAGCTTTTGAATGTTTTTAAGAGGCCATCCATATTATATCACATGAATTGATACCTACTGTGGGCTCATTTTACACAACAGATATCTTTTCAGGTACTTCCTGAAAGTATTGTCTCGTACGTCATAGATGATAGGACTAATGGCTCGTGGCAGGACCTGTACAATAAGATGAACAGAAAATAGGGAGTCTGTGTAATTTTTAGGGAACCATTGCAGCAGAACAGTTGATAACTGGGGGGCTACATATGTTGTCATACACAGCAGCAACTGAAACCCATGGAGAATGATTGTTTTTCTGGCCTTTTTAGCATCTTTGCTAGCTGTTTGTGCAGTGAAAAGGATGTTGAAGTAAGTGTAAAAGATAGTGATCCAAACTAGAAACACTGCATATGTGATTTCTCTCTTCTTGATGATAATTGGATTTGGGAAGACAGTTTGTGTTTGGCAGAAGACTTGGGAATAGAAAAAGTCCAGTGGCTCTGTGGCCAAAGTGATGAACAGATCAGCAAGAGCAGAAAACATGCTTGTCGCCCAGATTGAACCAATTAGCATTAAAGTTCTGTTGACGGTACAGATTTGCCCGTGGCGAAGGGGGACGCAGATGGCGATGTAGCACTCCACCGCCATGCAAGCCAGGTTCAGAGGGGTGTTTTCAGTGGTGGAAAGAGCAAACAGGATGAGGATACAACAGATGGGGACATTTATTTGGCGTATGATGTAGCTGATGACAAACAGGATGACGGTTAATGTCATTTGGACCATGTCATTGACAACCAGGTGAATGAAAAGTACATATCGAGGATTCATGTAGAAGAGCTAGAAGGTGGGAAGAAAAGCACAAAGGAAGGGAGAAAAGGTTTGAACCCTTTAAGTATAAAACAGGGACATGCTCAAAATTTAAATGTGGAATTCTTACCACTCTATTAGCCAGTTGTAAATAATTTACATTCGACAGCTACCAAATCTCAGAACTCATCTGATATCAGTGTGATAACAAGTTGGCAAGGGCCAATATTTCTGGGGTTCCAGTTTATCCAGCATATATCCAGGCAAAGACTTTCTCTTCCATGCGCCCGTCATTTTTTACATTACAGTCAGCAACTTGAGTCACAAGAAGAGTTGAGAGATGATGTCTACGACCAGATTGTTTATCTACGTACTGTATGTATGCAGATAAACTCGGAAAAAAAATTGGAGAAAAAGCTTTTAGATAGTCGCTTTTTTCTTTCCTCCCGCGTGTCACAGAACTGTACGCCCACCTACGACCCTTTCCTAAACCCAACCATCCCGTTCTTCCCGAGTGTCACGGAACCGTACACCCACCAACGACCCTTTCCTAAACCCAACCATCCCGTTCTTCCCGCGTGTCACAGAACCGTAAGCCCACCCACAACCTTTTCCTTAACATAACTGCGTCAAAAGGGACGGCAATAGTCCCGACAAAGCACGTTTACTTAAAGCGCTAAACGGACGGCAATAGTCCCGACCAAGCGCGTTTACTTAAAGCGCTAAAGGGACGGCAATAGCCCCGACCAAGCGCGTTTACTTAAAGCGCTAAAGGAGACTTTTAGCGTCAATAACAACGACAAAGGCACCTGACCAAGCGTCCATATTTTACGAGATGAGTGTGAGAACCTGTTGCACTTTTACACCGTTTAGCTGGCAGCATTTTAACCGTGTTTAATCAAGCGTGACATTAGTGTTAACTAGCGTGACATGCAGTGATGCTTCTGTTGCCTCCAACGTCTGTTTCGGGGCACCAGAGAGCAGCGCAGACACTTAAGTGGCACCAAAATCTGCATTGCCATTTTGTCCAGTAGATAACGTTACCGGTCGTTTAGGCACCGGATTTTAACATGTGCTGTTCACATGAACAGAAAATTGCGTTGCCTGTATCTTTTCATGGCTACTCTCCATAGAGATTTATCAACCTACATTAAGTAACAGCGACAGTAAAAATGTATTTCACACTATTATTATGGTTAAACTTTGCAATTAATTCTATTATGTTTACATTCTTGTCTTCTCATAGTCATAATATCTAATAATAAGCTATTGCACTGTTCAATCCCTGCAGTGTTCATTTTTGCACTACCATCATTGCACACACTCTACCATAGCGCCTTATCAGGGCCATTGTATCACATGGTCAGTCCATACCAGACCTTTGTAATCACTTCACAAATTGTTAACTCTTTAAATTTCTGTGAGTGACTTTTATGTATGTGAGATATACTGTATGTGTGTTTGTGTGTTTGTTGTGTTATGGTTGTCTAAGCTACTGGATGCCTAAAATTTCCCTCGGGATGAATAAAGTATCTATCTATCTCTATAATCCGCGGATAACATGCATTCCGAGTGTCGATCCGTACAGACCACGGATCAGAGCATGATTGTGATTGGTTAAAAAAAAACAACCCAGAGCGTTCTTTTCTCCTATCCCAGAATCTATCTGTGATGTGGCCAGACATTACTCCACAGTGCTGTGAAAATAGTTCTGTCCATGCGAGACTAACACACAGGAACCGGAATTGGTGCAGTGATTCATAAAGATCGAGTGTTGCTCCCATTGACAACTAGTTGGACAAGTAATCAAGCAATCTTTTAGAGATGTCATCTCCCTGTCACTTAATAGCTACCTAGATACATCAGTGGAAAAGTAGACAGTAAAATGGCCACAGAAAATTTGCCAAGCGTCAATGAAATTGAAGCAGTTGTTCAGGTTCTGTGATTCGCTGAAATAAAAACTCTAAATGTTCTCCTATAGTGATGAAAAACATTGAGTTAACTTTTGTTAGCAACCACTACAACAACTTCCATGTTAACTGAAAATGACACGATGGATATGTCCAAATAAGCAAAATATTCCCACAATACCAAGAAATCTGCTAACATGAATCCGATGCAAAGCTGATAACTTCTTCTCTAAATTCATTTTTAGTGCCTGCATGTCAAATTAATATCAGACCTGGTGTTTGCAGAAGGTGTGAATGAGGCCTGCATTGATGTAGTTGATGGAGATCCCGAGAACCACAACGATCACATTCTTGATCACAGCTTTAGTGAGGGAGTCTCGATACTGTAAAACCACAGTTACATTGGCAGATGACGCGTTCATCTCTTGAACTGAAAAGAAAACAAATATTCTTTAGTTTACAATCATTATAGACTATACAAATTACAGACAATGACCCTATAAGACAACACTGATTTTAAGACCTGTTTGTGGTAGACTTACTTAGAATCCGAGACACTTTGACCAAAAGAGGTAGACTAATATAACATATCTGACATTTTTAGTTAGTTACCGGTAGTTCAGTAAGTTCAGAATGAATTCAGAATGGTGCATTTGTGTAAAAGAAAATGAGAGGACATCAGTGTTTCCACTAGGCAGCGACGTGCACAGACATTTTGGGTGGCAGGGGCTCAAAGAAAAAAAAAGGCCTAATAGTTAATAAATAATTATTTATTTGAAATTTAAACAAAACGTTAAATGTATTAACACAACTCTGACTACCTTACTAATTTATCTTATTCCCCTTATGCAATTGTTTAATATATAATAAATACTCAACAAAATAATCAGTTCATACAGGCTTTTTAGATTCACCAGGTTGATCACAAACACCAAAGGGAACTCTGCCACAATGTGCATGTTTTCTGTTTATATTTAGAATAAATGACTGCACCAAGGAGAGGGACATAGTTGTGTTTATTTTGCAAATGGCCATAAAAAATCTCAACAAAAATCTAACCTGAAAAAGGCTGTTGCGGATATTTTGTTAATTTTACAGGAAAAACACTGCACCACTAATGAAAAAACATTTAGATGGTATTTGTTTTATTCTGAATCTGTACATTTCTTCTAAATTAATCTACGTATTTAAACCTAACGTTTAAGGGGGAAAGACTATTAACTCATTAACTGGGCAAGTGCTGTGCGGATATGTTTTAGTTGTTTTGTTTATCCTGTTCACCTGCAGTGCCTTGTCAAATGTATGCATATTTGTGCATTTTAATTAGTTAATGCCCAATTTGCATATCAATGTGGCAATTGTAATTACGTTATTAGACAGATTTTACTATAACTGTTCACCTGGCGTGTCTCCATTAAGTACAGTACATTAGCCTGTATGGCCATGATATATATATATATATATATATATATATATATATATATATATATATATATATATATATATATATATATATATATGATAGCACATATCAGTGTTTTCCCTAGGATTCTTTTTTCAGGGGGGGTGGGAAAAAGGTTTTTCAATAAAAAATGCAATTGTACATAATTTTGCACCGTTATTGTTACCATATCTGTGTCTAAAAAGTTGGAAAACCTAGAGCAGATAATAAATAAATAACTCTCAAAAAGCTTAAAAACATGCCAAAGAGCTCTGCTGGAGAACAACTACTATCATTAGATCAGAAAAAAGTCATTAAAGTACTCATATTATGCTTTTTGGCTTTTTCCTTTCCTTTATTGTGTTATATATCTTTTTCGTGCACGTTATAGGTTTACACAGTGAAAAAGCCCTAAGTCCACCCCAAAGGGACTTACCATCTCCAACAGAAAACACTGTTCACAAACTGCTCCAAACAGCTCTACTGTAGTCCAGCCTTTACTTTAGAGACAAACATGGTCACTTTGTAACACACATTATAATGCTCACCTAGTTGCTAGCGTGGCACGCCCTCATACTCTGCTTCTGACTGGCTAGTAGTCCTTACCTAGCTCCTGCGCATGTGCGACTGCCAACAAAGATGGAACAGAAGTGTGATACCTCACTCCGTAGCTAAAACAGAGAGCTCAACACACAGGGTGAAAAATAAGGTTACAAAAAATGGTATTTTTTGAAAATGAAACTATGTAAACCTCTCCTGGTACAACCTCTAAACACAATTATGAACCTGAAAATGAGCACAATATGAGCACTTTAAGTTTTTATGCTCACATTGATTGTACATTCATTTGGCTTAGGTGGTACCCAAAACTGCTTGGGTGCTCTTCCTAAGCTTTAAAATGGTAGGGAATAAACTCTCAACATCATCAAAGTGTATTGTGAATCATTATTTTGAGTTCCAAAATAGGCCCTTTGTAGGTTAAGTTACTTTTTCGCTGGATATTCAGAAGAAGTGTTATGAGTTAAAAGAAAATTATGCATAGTCCTACATAAAGCCACTCAATAACAATAATGATGCAAGGAAAAAGTATTCACTTATTCATCAACTTAAAAACTGAAAATCAATATATTTCTCTTGTAATTGAATTTAATTCATTTAAAATCATACAATTAAAATATGATAATGTATATATTAAGAAGTGTCCTCATTATATAATTTTCAATGTAATTTCAGTTAACATGTTTATGCATACATGAGAGTAGTAGGTGTATGAATGTTGTTGCTTTCTTGAAATACAAATGTGAATTTTCAGAATGTTGCAAATCTGCATCGACACAATCATAAATATAAAAATAAATAAACTTAAAAGCGTCGGTTTCCATGGACAATCACATGTTTAACATTCCACACATAAAGGGACAAGATGTGATTGAAGTATACAAAATTTATTTCATGAATTCATACAGAATTCACCCTGCAGGTCAAATGAAAGTGTTATTTCAGGGTTTTAATATTTAAATAGTTCCGGGTATTGTTTGAAATGTTTTGGTGCAGAACGACAATACAATTTCAGTTACTTTAAATTGATATGAACAGTTTTTTTTACAGAAACCTTTCATTGCAAAGATAAAAGGTTTTCTAGGAGTGGGTGGAAAAAACAAAAGTGACAAATACCACAACCAGGCCTTGGTGTAAAATGATGACTTAAATGGGAATCTGTTTGAATTATTGGGGATACGATTAAGGGGGAAAAAGTCAAGGAAAAAAGAACATGAACAAGCATTCAATGCCATCTAATGCATCAGTAGATATGATATTCGGTTCCAAAAAGTGTTGAGGTTAGATACCCAGCCTGAACACCGTTAGTTAAACAACTGATTTTCCATGATTTCATAATTTCTAAAGAAAAAAGGAACAATTTTAATAATAATAATAATAATAATAATAATAATAATAATAATAATAACTTTTATTTATAAAGCGCTTTTCATGAAATCCAAGGACACTTTACAGAATTACAGTGGCTATACTAAGGGAGGTTGTAGGCCGTGGTAAACAGGTGGTGTTTCAGGAGTTTTTTAAAAAGGGATGTAGCATTTCAGATATCTGCGGGGGGGTGTTCCAGAGGAATGGGGCTGCAACACTGAAGGCTCTGTCTCCAAAGGTGCAGAGTCTGGTGTGGGGAATGGAGAGCAGGCCAGCGTCTGAGGACCGCAGGTTTCGGGGTGGGGTGTATGGATGGAGGAGGTCGGAGAGGTACTGTGGGTGTGGGGCCAGGGCATGGAGCGATTTGTAGGTGAGAAGGAGGATTTTATATGTGATGCAGGACTTAATTGGGAGCCAGTGAAAGTGGATGAGGGTTGGGGTGATGTGCTGCATACGTCTTGGTGTGGGTGAAGACCCTGGTGGCAGATTTTTGGACATACTGGAGCCTGTCTAGGGTTTTGCTGGGGACTCCAGACAGGACTCCATTACAGTAGTCCAAACGGGAGGGTTTTAAGGCTCAGTAACTCAATTTTGACCAAACATAGTAGTTTCTAACTGGAACAGAGTAAAGTCTGAAGAAATCATTGTTTGAGCATCCGACTCCATGTAAAGGTTTTAAATGTTTTTGAAATTATACTCCATGAAGTGATTCTTACTGGTGGCTCATTTTACACAACAGATACCTTTTCAGGTACTTCCTGAAAGTCTTGTCCCGTACGCCATAGATGATTGGACTAATGGATCGTGGTAGGATCTGTATGATAATATAACAAGCAAACAAGGAGTCTGCATAGTTCTTAGGGAACCATTGCAGCAAAGCAGATCTTAACAGGGGATCTGCATATGTTGCCATACACAGCAGCACCTGAAACCCATGGAGGAGGATTGTGTTTCTGGCCTTTTTGGCATCTTTGCTAGCTGTTTTAGCAGTGAACAGGATGTTGAAGTAAGTGAAAAAGATAACAAACCAAACTATAATTAGATACACTATATAGGTAATGTCCCTCTTCCTGATAATGTAGGGATTACAAAAGACAGTTTCCCTGAGGCAGAAGACTTGGGAATGAAAGAAGTCCAGTGGCTCTGTGGCCAAAGTGATGAACAGATCAGGAAGAACAGAAAACATGCTTGTCGCCCAGATTAAACCAATTAGCATTAAAGTTCTCTTGACAGTACAGATTTGCACGTGGCGAAGGGGGACGCAGATGGCGATGTAGCACTCCACCGCCATGCAAGCCAGGTTCAGAGGGGTGTTTTCAGTGGCGAAAAGAGCAAGCAAGATGAAAGTGCCACAAACGGAGACATTTATTTTGTAGAGGGTGTAGCTGATGATGAACAGCATGACAGTCAGCGTCACTTGGAGCATGTCGTTGACCACCAGGTGAATAAAAAGGATGTAGCGTGGATTCATGTAGAAGATCTGGGCAATGAAAAAAAGTGCACACAGGAGGGCAGTGAATGTTTTTAATCTACAGTAAATGTAGAAAAGCATTATACATTAAATTAGCAAATATCAGCTTACGTTAATTTATTGTTTGTTCCATTTCTGACAATCTGTTGTGAAATAATTTATCAATGAATACTTTTAAATCCAGCATAAATTAGTTGGACACTATGAAAATATTTATCACGAGACAATAAAACTTAGAGAGAACGTAGAGATAAGGGTTGGGTATTGTTTGTTTTTTTTCCCCGATACCGGTGCTGAAATGATGATGATGGAACGGTCTCTGAACTGATATTATTAACATTTAAGGATGATTTCTTTATTGCTAGGGCCATATGGTCATAGAATTTCTGCTAAACAACAAAAAGAAGAACAACTAGGTGGCAGAAGAGTGCTTTACATCAACAGCTTGAGTTTCTTGAGGTGCACTTGAATGCACCATTAATTTATGAGATGCAATTGAATGCATCTCCATTAGGTCCTGTCAGGGTTGTTTCTTATTTCCGACTCTGGCAGTTGTCCATAGAGTCTCAAGGTGCAGCCAGTCTCCTCTATGTCTTTAGCTGCAGACTGTTGTACGTCCTGGTGTTGGAATCCTTTCCAGTGAAATACAGCCACACGTTAAACTGTTTAGCTGTCAGCATTTTAACCATGATTTAGCCAGTTACTAGCTAACGTTAGGCTAACGTTCCCTGCTGCCAAGTGTAGGGTTAACTAGCGTCACATGCAGCGATGCTTGAGTTTCCTGTAACGTCAGTTTTGGAGCACCAGAGGGCAGCGCAGGGATTTCAGTGTGACCGAAATGAGGCAAGGAAATCCGCGTTGCTATTTGGTCCGGTAGATACCAGTCATTTAGGAACCTGTGCCATATTAGCACGGGGTTTCTGTGCCCAACCCTACTCAGCGATTGTTTGTGAGGAAAGCTGACTGGCTAGTTAAATAACGCTAGCTTACTAATTCCACAAAGCTTCCATGCTACACTAAATGAGTCTGACAGAGTTGTCCCTCATCAGGCGATAGAAATCCTGCTCTCCCCGCTCTGCTCGCTGAGAGATCCACAGCCTACGGCTACAGGTACAAACTAGTTTTGCACCAAATGTATCGCAAGAAGTGTTGCAAAATTCGAGGCGCGCAGATTTACCACTTTGTGATGCGAGAGAGCACATATGTGAAGTTGCAGTGACAGATTCTAGAGGTTGTAATGGTTCTGATGGAAAATGGACAAGTTAAAAAAAGAAAAATGAGTAAATGTTGCAAATGCAAATTTTAACATACAAGTTCAGGTTTTTTTTCTGCAAGTTCTCACATCGTATTCTACAAGGACTCACATCAGGTCTACAAGCTCTCGCATTTTGCACCATATTTACCTTTGTTTGTAAATAGACTGGGATCTGGCCCAAAAACACTTGGTCTAACATAATTCTTCAGGAAATCTTTCATTTCTGTTTTCATTTATTTAAAGGAATATCAGACCTGGTGGTTACGAAAAGTTTGGATGAGGCCTGCGTTGATGTAGTTGATGGAGATGCAAAGAACCACGACAATCACATTCTTGGTCACAGCTTTGGTAAAGGAGTCTCGATACTCTATAACCACAGTCACATTGGCAGATGACACGTTCATCTCTCGAACGCTGAAGATCTTGTAAAGGAGAAAATATTATTATGGAGTTCAAGGAATTGCAGTATAGACCCAAATATAAGACAATGTCATTTTGCGGTCCTTAAATCCAAATTCCCCAAAAAGAGTTTCAGTCCAAAGGTTCGGAAACTCTTGCCACAAAAGCTTGGTTGGGTACAGATAGATGTTATTTGGTATGAAGGGTGTGGAAATAAAATATTCTCAGTTCGCATAATAATAATAATCCGGTTGAAATTCATATTTTTTAAAGTGCTTGAGGATCCAATCATCACTTAAGCGTGTGTCATGCAAGAGAGACAATAAAAACAAGTAATGGTCAAAGTTGTCATAGTGTGGCATAGGTGATATCACATAGTGTGATAGTTGTGTTGATTCACGACGTCAACTCATGCATTGAGTAACATGCAAGAAAACATTCCACCTTAAACGTTCTACCAGCGGTAGTTTTTGAGCAGCCATTTAATTGAGTCATTTTTCTTAGTCCATAACTAACTAGTAAAGATGACAGGGCAGCAAAAATAACCTTTCATTTTGTAGCTATAGTTGAGTAATGTATGTAAATATGCCACCGTAGGAACAGTGGTTACATAACCTTTCAAAGGAGCCACAATTTAACCGTGCGCATGCATGAAGGGATGGATGTACATCATAGTTACGCACCGGTACTTAAAAAAATAACATCCCTGTTAATGGACTGACAAATCACAATTTAAACCTCTTCAATCTAACCACTGAGTAGAGTGCAGAGGGCCCACAGAAAAACTCTTACGCTTTTCTCCCATCATGCAACACTGTGGGGACATCCTCTTAATGGAATTTTGAATCATTTCATTCTTCTTCTTTTTGGGCCGAAACTATTTCAAATGGAAATAATTTATTTGGTGTCTGATTTATACTCTTTATCACTGTTGAAAGAGTTATTATTGAAGGAAAGAAGAAAAATGTCAATGCAACAGCTGAGTCCAAACTTTGGAATGGTAGTGTATGTACTCATTATTTTCATAACAATATTTATTGTTATACTGAGGAAACATTCAAAACGTTTTTGTTGAATGTATTTCTATTAAATAAAGAAGCACTACACATTTTGAAAAATACTATTAATAGTCAATCATTTAAATATGCAGAGAAAGTTGTACAACACACTCTTGTGTAAATCATTATATTCCATTAAAGCATCAATTCTCATTACTTTATGATGCATTGAATCTGAGATATACACTATTTAAACTGGATCGTGACGATTTCCACAGTTCTGTCATTTATCTCACTCATCGACAGTGTTTCTATCTATATTAATTATAGATTTTCAAATTTAAAACCACCCTTAATATTTGCACTACCAAAACATCTGAGGCAACTGTTGAAAATTTCGGGTGTGAACAATAATTTCTTATTAACAGTAAGAAAAAGAGTCACTCACCTCAGGCTTAGCATCAGGGCGTCAACTTGAAAGATGAAAATAAATGTATTATTTCATTTAGTTTTCACTGTTTTCACCTTTTCAAACTCATAAAACAAGCTGATTCGGAATTGAAAAATACTAGTAATTTAAAGCATCTGCATTTGGTATAACTCAAACATTTATTTGGTGATCAGTCTTTTAAATATTTAAAAATCATAGTTGTGTCATTGAAGGTCCTTTAAGCAGCAGATGCAGTCATTCTTTTTACTATAAACTAATTTATGTAAAATTAGTGTGTCATGTTTTGTCAAATTGTTTATTTTGAGCTTTTGACCCAATTTATATCTACTTATTGCTTCATTCAGACTTGTGTTTTGGCAATCTATACGGACGAGAGAACATATATAGAGAACACAAGTATAAACTGTCCTGAAACAGAAAAAAAGAATGACATTAAACATTTTACCAATAAAAATAAAAATAAACCACAAACAAGCAATAGGCCTGTGCAAGCATATCTTACATTTGCTTTCATTTAATTTTGTAGACATGGACAATACGGAACCAACCAACCAAACTCCAACATGGTTATACAATTTATGTATCAGTTGTGTCAGAACACAGAAAAAAGTACAGAAATGTTCAAAGAAACATGAATGAACTGATAAACAGTTAAACATGTTTCAATACTTTTTTTCAACCTCCAATCATTTCTACTGTGACATATTTTAAGCCAAATGACTCCACGGTACTTACCTCAGTCAACGCAATTAGACCAGGACACCAACAATGTTCCTAAAGCTAAGACTTTATATGTAGTTTGGTTGGCAATCATCAGAGGATTCAGGGGTGTGCGTATGCATATTTAGATATCTAGTATATGTGCGTGTTTGTGTGTGTACTTGTTTTTAGGAGAATGAATGTAAATTAGTAAATGTACAATCTTGCAAAAAATAGTGGCATTTCCAGAAACACCATGTTGTGGTAAGGATGAGACGGGGAAGGGGAAAAACTTAAATAACATCTGGTCATTCCTAGGTCACATGTCATGGGACAAGAACATCTGGTTAAACTTTACTTGAAGGTATCTACATACGAGTGACATGACACTGTCATGCACATGTCATAAACATTATAAACAAGTCATAAACATTTATGCCATAACGCTTCTTTGAGTGTCATTCGGTTTTTGTCATGACAAGTTATGGTTAGGGTTAGGGTTCATGTGTCATGACAGTGTTATGTGTTCATGACAGTGTCATGTCACTCTTATGTAGATACCCTCAAGTAAAGTGTTACCGAACATCTATCGGGCCATACTGTAACTACCAAACCTGTCCTGTGTTCAAGTATAAATGTATGTGTGTCTCTAGAGATTGAGAGTGTCTAGGCTGCTGCATGAATAAGGGAATGTTGTGTCTCGGGACTCCTTTTGAAAGTCGACAGAAAGTAAGGGTAAAGAGTATTTGTATTGATGTCACCCAAATCTTGTTGTTTTGCGAAACCCCCACTAAAAATGAATGGAAAGACCTGTGTGACTGTCTGACTGCCAACGCAGGCAGGGTAAATACGGCCTCAGTCATCAAAGTCTCCCGAACCTTCATGTGTCCAGAAGTATAGCTGCTCCTGAGTTTTTCCATAGCAAGTATAAATCTCAGTGTACTAAAATATATTTAAGTTATACAAATGAGGAGGAAATCCACAATATTTCTTCTATGTAAAAACATTAATTAGGCCTGTACGATATTGGAACAAACTGACATTGCGATATTTTCTTTTCCTGCGATATATATTGCAATATATTTTCTTTTCCTGCGATATATATTGCAATATACTTTTACAAGATGACATAAGTAGGCCTATTTAGAAATACTAAATCATTCTCAACTACTGGGGTGATTTTGTAGGGGAGTGCATCTACATAGAAAATAAAAATGAAAAAGGAAATGTTCTTATGTGAACCAGTCTTTGTTGAACTTTAATGCTTTACAAACAACTAAAGCAAGTAAGCGCTGTGACTACTCTTCTGAAGTGATTTTGGAGAGGGAAATTAGGAAAAAAAACACTGCTTGACTGACCTGACACCATTGTATTAATATAATACTATCAATCCAGGCTAAAGTGAATAATATTAATAATGCATGGAAGTCTCTTCCTCTAAATTTCAGGTTGTGTTCAACTAGCGGGGCTGGCTTTGGTTGTTTCATACATTGATCAACATTGATTGTGATTGGTGGTTTGCTGTGCATGCAGAGCCTGCATGTCACACACTAGCAACAAACTGTGATTCCAAAAGCACTTAAATCAGTGTAAATTAGGTTATATCAGACACAGACTGCTGTTGTAGATTAGTGTTACGTTTCCAGCATCGCGGCTCCGAACCGTAACGTTAGTTGGGACAAACGCCTTGTTTCTTTAGGCAACCTATATTAGCTTTAGGCTGGCTGGTAGCAGCTTTCTGTAGTGAAAAATGGCGTTGACGTTAGCACTACTGTAGCTTCACTACCCGTGGAAAAACATGTGCATCACTGTGTCAGTGGCACCTGCCGCTTACGGTACTTTTCTACACACGGAGAGCCTCACTTCCCATAACAAACCCCGTCGGACTAACGTTACATCACATGGCTACGTGTCTTAAAGCAGCCATATTATGCTCATTTTCAGGTTCATAATTGTATTTTAAGGTTGTACCAGAATAAGTTTACATGGTTTAATTTTCAAAAAACACCATATTTGTGTTGTACTGCACCGCTCTCTCTCACTGCTGCAGATCCTCTTTTCAGCTGGTCTCTGTTTTAGCTACAGAGTGAGACCTCTTTTCTTCTTCTTCTTCTTCTGTACTATCTTTGATTGCACTGCACATGCCCAGTAGCTCAGATGTAGATCATGTCAGCTAGCTAGCTCCATAGACAGTAAAAGAAAGGCTGTTTCTACAACTTCGGTCAGTTACAAGGCAGGATTAGCTGGGAGACTTCTAAATGAGGGTGCACATGTACGTAGTTCTTTTGTAGATTATGGTGAACTTGTGTGTGTTGTAGTAGTGCTTTGCTATTGAGAACGAGGTAGCATGCTAGCGTTAGCATGCTAGCGTTAGCCATAGCGTTAGCATGCTAATGCTACGAGCTAATGGTTGCGGTTAGCCTGCTCGTTTCGGCTTGTGACATCACAAGCCGTGCCGATTTTGAACAGCTCACCCAGAGACTGAAGGCAGGACACATTCAGAAACCGTATCTCACTCTAAACAGCATGGATGGATTTTTTTCAAAGTTTGTATGTGTGTGGAAGCACCAGAGACACAAAATAACACCCCAAATCCCAGAAAAAGTGATTTTTTCATAATATGGGCACTTTAAAGGGGAAGGCTCAGCCGGTAACAATCATGTAAAAGGAGAACGGAGAAAGTTTACTTTTCTATCAACCAACAAAAACGTTTTAGCGTCAATATCGCAACGTGCTGCGATGTGACTATCGCACATGCACACATCGTGATGTGGACGATGAAACAAAATATCGTGCAGCCCTAACATTAATTCAAATATTTGGTCTGAGTTAGCCAATTCAACTAGCCTGCATGTATTTTTGGCTGGTTTACTGTGTGGTTGGTCTGTTGGACGGTCCACCACGTTGGTAACATCCATTCAATATCCTATCATGAGAAAATGTAATCATTTTTGTGATTCTCTGACTTTGGTGCCATCATCAGGTGATGATCAAATATCAGAAAAACTAATGACATACTGTACATCAGAAAAATGACGCCAAAAGGGTACCCAGAGCATTGAATATTGCCGCTGATGGGATTACATTGGCATTAGTTGAAAGCCCCCTGCATCTGAATTAGACACTAAAGGAGACTTTTTGCATCAGTAACTAAAGCCAAACGTACCTGACCAAGCGTCAGTTTTTGACACGCTGGGAGTGTGACTGTGTTGATTAAACTGCCCTGGGGCAGCAGGGGTCACTGTGCAGATGCAATCCAGCAGCGCATTGTTTCAAGAAATCAGATACCTGCAGCACACAATTCTGGTAGATTACTTTGCAAGGTAATTGCCGCAATTAAAGATAAAATGATTGTTGCCATTAGAGCTAAACTGAGAAATGGTCAGCTGTCTGTGGATCAACCAGTTCCGGGTTCTGATTTCCTTCATGGCTGCTGTGAAAACATCAAGTAGTATTTTACTTTTTGTGACTAAAACTATAATCTAACTTAGACTGTGCTGTGATATGAAACGTACTCTGCTGTAGAACAAACCATATTGTCTCATTCATCTTTCAAACATCTGCATCCCCGTATTTGTGTTTTTTACTTCCCACTCAGAGTAGAATTGCACAAAGTGTCGCTGCCTTAATCTCTTTTTTTGTCAACATTGTTCAGGACGGGGGCGTCTTGTTTAAAGAAACTTTATTGGAATTATGAATGGACAAAAATCGATCATGGGTTGCTCACGTTCACTGTGATCTTCCTACCCGGTCACGTCCTCTAGTCAATTGATATGTTCAGTTTAAGAAGTTTAAAGTCGCAGGTTATGGCCATTAAGCAGAAAGGCAGATTAAAACCTGTAGTTCGAATTAGATTCAACGAAGATGCACTGTGTGTCTGCACAGCTTTACTTTATTATTATTGTTATTCATTCCCATTTTATTCTTGAAGAACTGTATAAAATGTTGTGTTACAGGGAGATTATGCCTACGGAATAATATCTTGTTTTGAAACCTCTCAGTGAGGAACTTTTTCCGGTTAAACAAAACTTGTGACTTCTTCTGTTTAGCAGCCCCGCTCTACACTTCCTCCGGTATTGCGGTAAACTTACTCTAAGCAAGTCTTGGTTGCGCTTTCCACAGAAAAGACTTCTGGGACCTCCTGACATTTTCAATAATCCTCTGTGTATTCAGCGAGTGAGTCATGCTGCAGGACACAGAATGAGCAACTGCCTCATCAGCCCTCATTATCAGTAAAGGTCACGCACACTGGGGCAGCTTGTTGTGTACGCAGTGCGCGCACACACACACACACACACACACACACACACACACACAGCATCAAAAGGGATTTATTAGATATGTCTTCTGAGAGACTTTCTCATCACTGTCATTAAAAGAAACTGCAATTAGAAGGCGCCAGAGGCCACTTTATTAGCGGTGATATTTAAGATGAGTTACTTTAAATGGCTTTTTTAGTAAACTAAAAACAAGTTGCGGCCTTCTCAATGGAGAACAGGTAATTAAGTTCACTGACGTTAATAAGGATGTTTAGAAACATAAAGAAATACTCTGTGGACCCGCTCTTTATCAACTAGTAATCCATAAGAACATTGTTCCTCACATGTCTGACTTGTTTGCTCTTTTGTCAAACTTTTTCTTAGAAACTAATTAACAGAAACTTTCCTTTTAGAGCAGTTCAAAGATAGTTTGCAATGATCACAACTTTACCACTAATGTTTGCTCAGCTTGTTTCTCTGATAATTTAAGATCCAATCACTAAAATCCTTCATCCGGTTAAAATATAGAGTTAAAATCTACCAAGATCTAAAAAGTGTATTGTAAAAATGTTGCTTAAAACTGGATAAAAAGTCAAATCATGGCAGCTTCAGGCAGACGAGCACAATGCTGACACATGCACAATTATGACGCCCTCAACAGGCGACATATAATATTTTATTTAATGTACCATTGTATTAAATGATTAATCTGGGTGTGAACATTATTGGAAACATTTGGGATAATGTAGGTACACAACTTAACAATATATATAACATCGGTCTAGTCATTTTAAACACTTAAATATGAAAACTTTACATATTATACCTTCAAATATAACATTGGGCTCTGAGAGATTGTAATGGACGTGTTACTATTTTCTGACTTTCAATGCACGTCATGTACAATTCCAACTTTTTCTTCCCTGATTATTATTCCATTAAGTCGACTTAGAATATCTGCCTATACAGAGTACTGATGCAGGACTGTACCAGTGCTCTCTTTTCCCTAAATATAAAACCTGTGTACCTCACTGTGTGGAGTAATTTGAAAGTAAGGTAACATAAAGCCAGAGATTACTATGGCACTCAAAATGGAGTCGGGCCGCAGTGAGTTCATATATAACCGGATGTGAAGGGCACTGACAAAGTTTTTGGTGTGGATCAGTCAGGTCATAGCCGATAATCAGATCTGTTAATTACAGCCCAAATAACAAATCTGATCAATTTTAGTAAAAATATTGTTATAATTATGTTTGTTCAAAAGAAAGAAAGACAGAAAGAAGGAACCATTGGAACAAACATGTCTTGCGTCACTCTACTGAGCAACAAGCTCATATAACAAATCTGATCAATTTTAGTAAGACATATTGTTAGTTATAGTCATATAGTAATGTTTTGTTAAAAAGAAAGGATGGAAAGAAAGTTAGAAATAAATATTACTGCATCAGTCTACTGAGAAATTGTACAAAAGGTCATTGTCAGTAACAACGCTCTTTGTTTGAAAGCGGTAACTGGTCCCCACGGAGCTGCTCTTTAAACACAATCCACAAGGAGTTAGCTTCGTGCTCACTTGCATCTCTGCTCACCTTTTCAAAAAAACAAACCTTACTGTCGACCTCCTGAGACTAAACTTTGATCATCAGGGCACTTGTCGCCTTTCACTTGAGTTGTGAAGAAATTCTCAACATTAAAAGTCTATCAAAGAAAAGTTTAGTAAAAATGTTTTGAGATCAGTAACTGCTGTTTTCTCCAAAAATATAAAAGCTTGAACAATCCTCTTGGGTTATTTTACAGGTCCAAAACTTCCACATGCAAGTCTAATCATTTCCTCAAATAAATGATTTGGTATTTAGAGACCGTGTGTAATTGGTATTTCAAATTATTTAATTAAATTTAGACTCAAATAACCAAGAGTTATTTAGTCGGTGCACAGCAGATCAGCTGAAGCAGAATAAAATGTGAAATTTGTATGCAGGCAAACATACAATTAATAATTTATTTAATAATGTTATGACTGACTCTCAAACTGGATAATTGAACAAATTCATATGGCGTTCTTTGTTTGTGTTTGTTCATGTTTCACAAAAAGTTGAACCTAGCCATCTTATCACATCCATACAGGGATAGTAGTATACAGCTGTTGAAACATAATAAAATATAAAAATGGTATCAGACCATTTCTAGTATTTAGTATAATCTTCATCTCCAGTGTGAACTAATCAGTTTAGTTTAGGAGTGTTGAAATGAATCATTGCATCGATGCATCACAATGCAGACCTGGGCGATTCTGCAGTGATGCAGTGACAGACCATAATTGATTATTGCCTACTGATGTTACTTGTTGATTTTCCGGTCGTGTTTTTTTTGTTTTTGCCTTTTGTCTGTTGTCTGCTGTCTTCAGACTCCGCTACATTCAGGAAGAGCAGATACAATAAAAAGGGGAGTTCATATCTATCTCACTGCTTGAAAAATCATGTGTAGCAATATAAAATAATATGGAGGCGGTGATGCATTGTGATATCGATATCGTGGGTATCGTTTGTGTTTTTTCCGATACTGGTGCTAAAACGATACTTTTAAAACGGTGCCGGTGCCTAAACTCTGCCTGAACAGAAATATATATAATATATTTATAATGTATATAATATAAAATATTTTAAAAAAGGAGCACAAAATGACAGTTGGCGACATTAAAGAACGTCTTGTTTATTGCTAAGGTTATATGGTCAAAATTAAATGATTGATTAATGATGATACATTACATAATGACAATGATACATTGCTTAATGTAAGCTGTCAGCATTTTAACCATTGTGTTTAATCCAGCTTCTAGCTAACGGTAACGTAGCGTCCCGTGCAGCGATGCTTCTGAAAAAAAAAAGTCAGGCACCGAAATGAGGCACCGAAATTTTTGTTCTTATTTGGTCTCGTTACTACTGTTTACGTCGGAACTGGTGCACTATTGGCACCGCGTTTCGGTACCCAACCCTAGTCAGCACAAAGAAACAGGGATTTATAACCTGGCATTATCCAATGTTGACATTTCTGTTCTGGAAATGTATGCAAATTTGTGCATATTTAATGAGATAATGCCATTTCAGAAAACTTGTAATACAAACAAAATAATTGTTGTAATGTCAGTAATCAACTAGGGAAGTTTAGTTTTTACTTTATTCACATGTAGTCTCGCCTTTAAAACAAATATGGAATTCTCAAGTGAAAAATGAATTGTCAAAGACTTCTTTCCCCAAGACAACACATCACTTAAAAGTGAAAAGTTCTTTTATTGCCTTCTGTGCTGTAATACATCATTTGAAAAAATACAAAAAGGTAATAATATACAAAACATACAGGCATTCAAATATAAAGGGGTATACATTTGTGGTGGTCTTTTGTTTTTTATACAAAACTACAAGAGAGAGACAGACAATCTACCAAAGTTATGTTGGTCATTAATTTACATACAGTGCCCTGTGAGGCCTCTCATTCTCCGTTAGTCTGAAGTAACTAGATAATGTCAGACTGGTCAGGCATTGCTGATGATATAACGGACCACTTTAGGGCAAAGATAGACAAAATAATGTAATGTGAACCACTTTTTTTGCTATTAATAATACTCAGACATGTTCACAACATCGAGAACAACATCGAGAAAGTGCAGAGTAGAGAACAAATTTGATTAACAAATGTGAGACCATATTTATTTTGAGTAAAATACTGGTTCCTGTCATATCTGGTTCATCACATTTTCTCTGTCAACAACAGACCACAGCTTTAGTGAACAGTGATACTTGAAACTTCTTAGCTTCCCTTTTTGTTTTAAATCTAAACCACTTTCCTCTTCATCAGTCCTCAGACCTGTTATCCAAACTAGTTTAGAGTTTCAAAACTAGTTTAGACGGGGAAACAAGTAATGATTTGGTATGAACATGACCTGAGCCAATTTAATATTGGGAGTGGTAACAACACTTCATTTTATAAAATCTCTTTTCTCTAAATTGCTATTCTACTGTAGTAGTAGAAAAGCAAACAAACAATCTGCTATAAATACATCACATTTAACAAACCGTACAAAACAGATCAAGTATAAACGGCACTAACAGAAGAATGGTGCGTGGCGGCGAATGAATACTGAGTGTGATGAAAACTTGTGTTTTCACTATTATTTTTTTTGTGCTTGTGTCTAATATCTACAGTACATTGATTACATCGAGTTTACAAAGATAGCCACCATGCCTGCAGTCCCATTTGTGTGTGTAACTGTTTATCCTTTATGTAGGTACACACAAATCCCAAAAGTTAAAGGGTAAATTTTCTCAACCCTATTTACTTCTGTTTTTGTGTCTAAGTGACTGATGGGAAGAACAATCTTTATCATCGTAAAAAACACACTTCATTCAAAGTCAACAGAAACAAAATAAAACTATCAAAAGCCATCTTGGTTCATCTTATAAATGTTCCAACAGTCACCACTCTGGAAACTGAAACTAAACCCCTTAATTTACCTATTTAAAAAAATAAATGTGTTGGCTCTATACAGGCTAAAAGTATTGATTATTTAAATGAAGTCTGATGAGTTTGGCAATAGCGATTTCTAGGCTGTTTCTGCTTAATCAAAAATGATCTTATTCTTTAACAAAAAGGTCTATCTCTGTAGGGATCCTCTCCATAATGTTGTCAGACACTTAGAATAATAATCGGAGCCTGTCGGTGGCAAAAACAGAACTTTTAGTGAACTGAAATTGACGATTCACATTTGCCCTACGTATTTGATTACATTCCAGTTTGTGGCTGCCGGTTACAGCGTTCTTGCTCAAAGATGTTTGTTCACATCAGCCACTTATACAGCAATGCATGGGAAAATAGGATCCATGTTGGAAAATACCGAAATAACTCTTTAACAGATGTCCTGGGAAAACTTGGAAATGTAATCTGTTTTATGAAGGCATTTGTTTAAAGTTGTTTTGCCCAGTGATGGGTGGGAAAGTGGATGTAGTGTTTGTTGTATTTTGTATTCTTTTAAACAAAGTGTACAAATTAGGTAATTTACATTGATACCAGAAATATGATTCTATATCACAAGCTTTCAGATACATGACATCCTCATAAAGGAGCAACGAGCCGACTGAAGGCTACAAAGGCTTTGTGAAAAGACACTTTGGTTTTGTCCATTGATTGGGAAGGTTTCTGATGTGCCCTCCTCTTCCTCACTCTGTTATTCTTTCTTTTTCCCTGTGGCGTCCCGTCTGCTCACTGTGATGAAGATCACTTCCTCACTTCCTGGAGAGAAGCTGGTTCTCCAGCTGCTCCAGACGAGTAGTCATCCCAGATAGTAGACAGCTGATTAAGGAATAATAATGACATGCACGTGTTAAACAGTGTACCTTGCACGGCAGCTGGATTCTCGTGATATCACAAGATCATGCGAGAGTCAGAGGAAGAAGATACATCAGGCTTTCATACACACATAATACTTGTTAGTAGATGCAGTCATTGTTCTTTGTTGACAATTAGACAAGAGCAAAATATCAGTGGCCTTATTGTTTAAATGTTGTGTATAAGTGAAGCCAAAACACCTGGATCATCCCCTGGTGGCTGGCTGCAGTATAGGTCATAAGCCCCGCCCTCCTCCATGTTAGCAGATGGGACATGGACTGAACTAAAAAATATCAAAGTACACGTCAAATCAATTTTTCCCAAAGATGGTTTCCGTCATTTTAGATAGTTCTGATCACACGGTTTGGTCAAGTGTCTATTTTTCTGACCAGTTTGGTCTTTATTAGTTACTTAATGCTGTACAAACAGGCTGAAACGTCATGATTGACAGCTGTGATTGAGTCGCAATTGGTCGGGCAGGTGTATGGGCGGGACTTTGATACCGCGTCTCCACTGCACAATCACTACTGCGCAGACTCTGGCTACAAAATTACAAGATGGCAGCGCCCGTATCTGGGAGATTTTGGCTTCACTTTTGTACAGTGGGAGGAAGTCCATCTTTATATATAGTGTATAGGCGAGACCTGGAACAGTTGCGGTGAAGAATTTGGGACTGATGTAAGGTATAGGTTTGCCAGTGGACGTCAAATCAGTCAAAAGAACGATGTAGCTTAAGCCATAGTTCCACATCTGTAATATCCATTATCTTGGCCTTAAAATCACATTTTTATTATATTACCACTGAATCAAATGTTGCACAGAGAAATGTATTTCCTTTCTTAGTCATTGATAACTTTATGTTTGTTCCTGTTTTGAACTACCACCAGTTTCTTACCACCGATCCAAATTAGAAACTTGCCTGTCACTGAGGCTTCTAAAGAATATTAAATAATCAGTGTTTTGGTTCCTTGGTGCTTGGACAAAGACGTTTTATTTTTAAAGGATATGTTTCTGTGTGAGCTGCTCCAGGCTGCTCATGGTGGCCTGCTGGAACTCCACCAGACTCTCGCAGGCACACGGGTCCTTCACCTCGATCTCCCCCTGACTCTCCTCTGCAAAGACACAAAGAAAGATGGTTACAGACAGACAAACAATTTCACTTTTAGGTCCCTTTCACACCTGTAGTTCGGGAGACTCAATCAAATCAAATCAAAAGAACTTTATTTTTCCCGTGAGGGAACTTCGTTTGTTGTCAGGCACATTCAATCACAACATACAATACATAGTCCGTATTAATCGTACCAGAGAATAAATAAATGCTAAATTAAAATGCAAATCGGGTGTGAAGTTGCAACATTGTTGCATTTTTAATTTGGTTTATTTGGTTTGTGTTCACACTGCACTTTGTCAAACGCACCAAACATTGTAAACAAATGTCACTAAAATGTTTAAACACTCGCTGGTGTATTGGACAGAATATCCGAGTGAAACTCGCCAACACTTATATATACACTTATATAAATAATGGGGAAATACCAAATTTATAACGTCTTGGGTTTTCTGGTTTTGCTTAAGTGTGTTTCATTCAACACATTTTGTTTTTAAGATGCAGTTATTTGTTTATTAAAGAAGAAACTGATGATCATAAAACATAATGCATTGCTGCAGTTTAAACTGCACTTCAGCAGTTTGTGAATTATTTAGCTTTAGTGTCCCTTTGGACCACCTTAAAATGTTCACACATTAAGGCAACAAGTTAAAACTCTAAAAAAAACTACCTTTATTTTATTACGTTTCTTGTGTTTGACCTTTGTTCTTTGGGTATTTATTTCTTTAAGTGAGTGTTTTGGTTTTTCCAGCTGTCATCATGTACTTCTGTCAGCAGATGGAGCCAAAGAACATCATTACAGTGACTTGTCAGCTTACACTGGGACTGCTTTTACATGTGATCTTTTGAATGTAACTTTATGCTGAACATAATCTTATATTTATATTTTTGGGGCATTTTAGGCCTTTATTTTCATAGGACAGCTGAATACATGAAAGGGGAGAGAGTTGCACAAAAGTGAATTAATCCACTTCGTCCATTGGTACTTTTTTTTTTTTTTACTAAACAAATGTGTTACTTTACAACTAATTTTCCAGTACGCTCTACAGACCAAAGCTGTTTTTTAATATAACATTTGGACAATGTAAGGTGAGTCAGGTCACTGACATTATCTTGTTTCCCTTTCTCACACGTAGCACACAACAGGAGATTGTCCGTGTCAGACACATTCTCACATACTGGAATACTTCGTTTGGTTAAGTCGAGGGGGTGGCGTCTGGGTGCAGGAGGCAGGACGTGACACGGATAGCACCGCGGTCACGTAGCCAATAATGTTATTGTAATGTGGTGGTTTCAGTTTTTTAGTATCGGGAGATGCGGCTCACGTACTGTGTGACGGCAGGACATAGTCATTTCATGTATAGTTTTTTAGTTTGCATAACTGCAGTGTGAAACCAAAATTTACCAAGTCAAATGTATACAAGGTAACAAAAACATGAACCTTGGTCTGGACCTTGGTTCAGACTTTCAGGTGTGATACCGCCCTATGCATTGTACACTGCGTTTGGATCTTGAGTCTTGTACCTGGGCAGACGTTGAGTTTGAGGTTCTCAGCGATGTTGCTGATGGCAGTGAAGTCGGTGGTGTAATAGAAATGTTTCTCCTGAGGCTCAGATGCAATCACACGAAGCTCATCTTCCACAGCTTTTCCCACGCCCACGGCGTACATGGTGATACCTGTGTACACATTTCATGTCAGCATTATTGCGCAGCCAGGGACTGGAATAAGAGAATTACTGTAGATGTGGTTAGACCCTCACGGCAGTTGAGTCTTACCGGCTTCTTTGGCCTTCTTGGCATACTCTGTGATGTCGTCCTGCGAGCGTCCGTCTGTGAAGACCAGTCCGATTCGGGGGATGTTGCGGCTGGAAGGACGAGCGCCCTCTGACTCTAAGAAGCTGTTCTCCAGCATGTGTTTCAGGGCCAGACCTGTCATAGTGCCTTTCTCCATGTAGTCAACCTAGACGAGGACAGTAACAACAGTTCAAGTCCCAAGTGTTGGCACTTCTTTTACTATGACTTCAAAATAGACTGAGGAACTGTTCTTGTTGGACGGCCATGAAATAAAAGTCTGTGTAGGGATGATGCATATTATGATTAAGCAATATTACGCTTCGCTTCCCTTTCACTTCGATGCGGCTAGACCTTGCGCCAAGGTCCGTAAGCATTACTGTCGTGCCAAAAATTACATTAAATCAAACCCTCTTGTGTAATATTCCAATGAAACAACGGTGGCGACCATTTTTTTTAGTAGATATCTTAGTTATAACAAGATTGAGCTACTTGTTACAAAATGAATGTAGGCCCGCTCCTGTTCCAACTTTAAATTTAGTTAATGAAGCTGATTCGTTGGCTTCATTTCAGGAATACTTGACAGCACATAGTTGATGCATATGGTATTAAAACATGAAATTGAAGATAATTTGTTGTTTGAAAGAGACAGAAAGCCAACGACTCTACCTTCATGACTGCAGCTTTGATCTCTTCAGCAGTGTGGTACATGTTGAGGGGGAACTCTGTCCGGACCCGGCTGGAGTACTGAACCAGACCGACCCTGGTGCCATGAGCAGACACGTCCAGAGAGTCCACAACCTGGAGGAGGTGACACAAGAGACAGGTACTCTATTAGTGAGCTTCTATTGTTAAGTTTGTGTTTATTATTGCTTTTTAAATAAAAAATTCCTACGTCACTTCCTGTGCGGCAAAACAAAACACAACATTTGTGATTTGCAAGCACAGTTCTGCAGATTTTGTGCTTTTGTTACTGATATGTTGACTCATTGCTTGTTACACAGTTTGATGTCCTTGTTTTGGGACCTGTAAACTGATGCATGTCCTTAATCGGCGCAGGAAACAGCTTGATCAGCTATTAGCTGTAAACAAACAGCTGCTGTTTTGCCAGTGTTGCAGATCAACCTGTGTTAAGATTAACTGGCTGTGGATTCATCCATACACCTACTCTGTGTAGGAATTGGGTATTCATATATCAAACAACACAGGACTTTCACCCAGGAGACCGGGGATCGTGTCACGTTTCCTAAACCTAACCGTCCTGTTCTTCTTTTCCTAAACCCAACCCTAACTATAGACTGGACTGAGCTTAAATGCGCCCTGTCTTTATATGGTTATTATATCACAGCTACGATCAATCAGATTGCTTGCTTTGATTTATATATAATTTTAGATTTTAAATAGTTAAATTATATTCTGTTTTAGGTAAAGTGTAATAAATTATGACAGTAAAATAATGTAGTTGTTTATGAAGTATGTAAAACATGCCTCACCTGGTTAACAAACTTTTTGACCAGCTCAAAGTTTTGGGGGCGGACACTCTTGGAGCCGTCGATCAGAAGCACCAAGTCGATGTTGGCCGACTTGCAGGCTGAAGGAGAGAGAGAGATGAGAAGGAATACTAACAACATACATAGTCCTGATGTTTGCTCTTGAGAATTCACAGGTCTTATTTATTTTGTACAGCTCGATTTTTTTTAAAAGATGGACTGATAAATCTACAGGACATTAGCTTATCACGGATGCGGTATTTGTGATTATGTCGGCCGATTAATAACAACAGACTGTGGCAAAGACATATTTAAGTAAAAGTAGTCTATACCGACGAGGTTTCACTTCCGGTGCTGCTGGAAAGTCCGTTTCCTTCTACTTTCTTTGTGCCTCCGGTGGATTTATGACTACTCCTCAGATCTCTGCAGGGTAAATCCAGACAGCTAGCTAGACTATCTGTCCAATCGGAGTTTTCTGTTGCACGACTAAATCAACTTTTTAACGTACACGTTCCACCAAAACAAGTTCCTTCCCGAGGCTATTTTGCAGAGGCACTGTGGCTCTGTCCGGCACTTAGCGCTGCCCAAGACAATTTTGATTGGTTTAAAGAAATGCCAATAAACGAGAGCATGTTTTTCTCCCATCCTGGAATGCTGTGTGGATTAGTCTGACCCCCTTCGCAGCGCTGTGGAGGAAGGTCTGGCAATGCGAGACTAAAGTAAAAGTAATTTACAAACAGTCGGCATTACATATTTTTTTTTCAACTGTAAAATGTCCTTTGTACACATCCTGGTCTCAATGCTTTAACAACTAAATTTACAGGATGTTCATTTAAAATATGTGTTTATGTTAAGGGGGGGAGGGGAAGTTGTGTTTTATGAATCTGAGTAATCAGTATTATAATCGGGTCTGCGTTGAAGAACACTGAACCTGTCCTGTTATGCCCACACTGGGTTTGTACCTCAGCGACAGATGATTTTCTGTAACAGAGATCATCAATCAGAGAGTTGACTTACTGCCGCAGCTCTTGCCGTCCTCCTGCAGCAGCTGTCCCTCCGGACAGATACAGTAGTACGATCCTAAGGTGCTCACACACTGGTGCTCACAGCCGTGCTCCACTGTGTTACACAGGTCCATGTCTGCAGACACAGAGACAATAAACACACGTTACATGTGGTGGAAACTAACTGCCAGGCGTTGGGGAGTAACCTCATAAATGGAACGGCGAAACTGCATCTGGTGTGTTCACATGTGCCACCTGGTGGTTGTTGGTGCACACTGCAGCTACTGTAGCTGCTACTTGAAAAAATGATTTCCCCCCCTTAACTGCCACAGCAATACCACGTCATTACAGCAAATATTACGTGAAATGAAAGCATTAACTTCTGTAGAGGTTATATATACACATTCAATGATGGGTGTGCAGACTCATGTTAGTCAAACACCTGGCCCTTTTTGGCCTTTTTCTTAAAATCTAAAAACAACAAAATGAATGTGCATTTTAAATCAGAGCAGTGACAACACACATCAGATGAGCTGAGGTGAAACACACAACATAAAGAACGATTTACTGACTTGTGCAGGTCTTTTTGTCTTTGTTGAGTTTGAATCCTTTGTTGCAGTCGCAGGTGAAGACACCAGGAGCACTGATACAGATCTGTTCACAGTCATGCTTCCCCTCGGCACACAGGTCAATGGCTAAATAACACACACACACACACACACACACACACACACACACACACACACACACACACACACACACCAAGTTATTTCCCATTTGTCAACATTTTTCTGTTTCTATGTGCGTTTGGTCCTACTTTTGTGTCTTCAAGTGCAAGTAAAGCCAGACGATCGTTTAAGAAATATGCTACTGACCAGCAATACAATTTAATTAATTTGTTCATTTTTTTTTTTTTAGATAACATTTTGTAGTCCTTTTATCCAAAATGGTGTTTTCAAACTGCTTATGTACTCTGATTAACGGTCCAGAGACCCCAAATGATTTAATTTACAGTGACATGAAACAGAAGTAGCAAGAATTCACATAAAGAAGCTGGAGGCGCTATTTTGGATTTTTTTACTTTACTATGTTACTAATTGATTATCAAAATGGGGAAAAAAAATGTAGCTACACTCCTGCTGCAGGAGACCGTAGATGCACCAGGAGCGATTTCCTTTCATTGTAAGTGTGCGTTGTTGGTGTGTGTACAGCTGTGTGTGTGTGTGTGTGTGTGTGTGTGTGTGTGTGTGTGTGTGTGTATTTGCGCAAGGGCCTGACTAACGTGTGCAGGTCTTCTTGTCGTTGTTGAGTGTGTATCCTTCGTTGCAGTCGCAGGTGAAGACGCCTGGCGCGCTGATGCAGATTTGTTCACAGTCATGTTTTCCTTCAGCGCACAGGTCAATGGCTAAATAACACACACACACACACACACATTGAATTAAATTGTGTGTTTTCTGGGCATTTATTTCCATACATACCCTACATACTCTCTCTTTAAATAAGCCAGTAATACCATATTCCAGTTTGGGGAGGGTTAAAGCTAGCCTGGCTGGCTCAATTTTAATTTTACTTCAGTACACCGTCTGGGTTTGCGGTATATTCGCGGGTTTTCTCCGGCCAAATCTTTACCGGTCCAATCAGCGAACAGAGGGAGTGGCTGAGAACGATGACATTGAGGTTGTGCGCTAGTTTGAGTTGTAGTTCCATAATGGCGGCAGAGAAAGATGCGAGCGAAGCCATTCGGTCCGTTGTGGCAACGCTGTCGAATATCCAGAAGTTAAAGCCCGAGCAAGAACAATCTTTGCTGAGTTTTGTTGGTGGCCATGATGTTGTGGCCCTCCTCCCCACAGGGTTCGGGAAAAGTTTGGCGAACGCTAGCGATGCTAAGCCGACGTCACAACCAAACGTTAGCGATTGGTTATGGCAGATCCAGAGTGGCTCTGGGCAGATCCAATAGTTTTAAACTTCAACAGAGTACTCAGGAAGTTAACACTTGTCAATGGAGTGGCCAGACTCTCTGTACAAATGAAACATATAAGCGTCTGATAGGACCAGGCTAGGTTAAAGCTGCAGTAGGCAAAAAGCAAACCAGAATTTGAAGTAGAGTGAGACCTTCTCTTCCTGCAGCTCTCCCTCTCCCCTCTCTGTCCAGTCCCGACCATAAGACAAGCACTGGCTTCATACAGTAACCTGTACGAGTACTAATCGTTCATTTCTTCCTAATGCCGTTATATAGCAGCAATAATATGAGAATTACCATCCTGTTTTCATTGGAAAGCCAATGTTAGATGACATACTGTGAATTGAGGCTCTAGTTAGCTACAGAAACATGAACTCGGTTAGCAGAAGGCTAAACTACCGGCTCGGCTACCGCATTCACACTTTCCTCTCACACGGCTTCCGGTGTCTCCTCATTCAGATTGCAACAGTAGGCGATGCTGCTCGCTGTGAGAGGAAAAACTTAAACCTGGTAGACACGCTTGTAGTTTAGCCTTCTGCTAACCCTAGCTCACTTCGAACAAGCCGATAGTCATGCTAGGCTAAAGGCTAATCCCAGGAAACCAGCTCTCCTGACTGATTTCACGGCAAACGTCTGCTCTCTGGACAATAAACTGGACTACATTTTTACACAGTTTCAATCCTCTATGTACAGTTCTGCACTACATATAGATACATGACAATACAGTCTCTTATCTACTAGTTTAGCCTTTAATTAGCTGCAGCCCTGAGTCTTTGGCCACGGTTAGCAGAACTTTCACCGAAGGGATGCACACGTGCATCTGCATCTGTAGAACAGCCAATAGGAAAGCTCTATGTATGCTCTATACCTGTGATTGGCCAAAGTCTCCCGTCACAAGCTAGATTATCTAAAGCCTGCAAACTGAGCCCAGAGGAGGTGCAAAAGTTTAGACCATTTGAGGTACAATTTGCTCCCCAGCTTTAAATCATCCTACTTAAATCATGCATGTGTGTAAGCAGCTCCATCAGGCAGGTTTCATTGTATTAAGATCTGACCCTCCCCTCCATTATATCAGCGGCGGATAACATAGTTCTGTTTTTATTTGTCATGAGCTTTGTCTCATGCATGCGGTACTTACCCTGGCAGGTCTTGCCGTCGTCCAGCAGCCTGTGTCCCTGGTTACAGCGGCAGTGATAGCCATTGAGCACACTCACACACTCATGATCACAACTGTGGTTCCCAAACGAACAGTAGTCGATCACTGAGGGGAGGAAAGCAGCGAGGCCATAAGCAGCAGGGCGACCAGCAGCAGCATGTGTGGGATTGCATCTATGTTCCCTCTGTCTCACAATAAATCTCGTCATAAAGAGTAACTTAATTTTTTTGTGTCGTAAGTGACTGACGGGAACAACAATCTTTGAAATTGGTGAAACAAGCTGCAATGTAACGTTAATGGGCAATTGCGCACCTTCAATGTATGTCCACTAAAAGTGCTTGTTTTACCACTGACAGGCTCAGATTGTTAGCCTGATTGATTATTTAAATAGAGTCCATTGGGTTTTTTGAGCCGTTTCTGGTTAAACAAAAAGGATTTTACTCTTCAACAAAAAGGTTTATCTCTGTAGGGATCCTTCTAATCTGAGCCTGTCAGTGGCAAAAACAGAACTTTTAGTGGACGAAATTGACGATGTATATTTGCATTATCAGATAACATTGCAGCCCGGTTCGCGGCTGCTGGTTACAACGTTCTCGCTCAATACCGGACCAGTTTCAAAGACTTGTTCACATTAGTCACTTAGACACCAATGCATAGGAAAATAGCGTCCAGGTTGAAAAAATAAACTAAACTTCCCTTTAAAAAAGCCAAGATTACAATATGTTAAGAGTTCTGTTAACTTATCTTAAATTGATATATCCTGTGAAAGCAGAATGAGAAATTCGGTTTCAAAGCCCAAAATTACAATTAAAGTTATGGCTGTACGGAAGTCAAGTCTTTAATATTTAAGAATGAGAATTAGGCTAGGTTTTTTTTTAAAATCTTGATTCATATATTTTACTGTTTCTAAATATCGTTCTTTTGGTAAAACAAGATGTACAGGAGTATAAATGATTTACAGTAAAGGGCCTTTTTTTATTAAGACTGACAGGAGGAACAAGAGTCAAACCCACACTCAGCTTCATGAATCAGCAGAGAAATCATGAATCGGCAGTTTGTGAAGGTTGAAATCCATTTCAGCATGAATGAACATGAATTCAAGCCTATCAGCAGTTATTACGGACATGTATATTGTGTAAAATGATGTGCTGTGTTACAGTTACTGTATGTGTGTGTGTGTGTGTGTGTGTGTGTGTGTGTGTGTGTGTGTGTGTGTGTGTGTGTGACTAACTTGAGCAGGTCTTCTTGTCATCATTCAGTTTGTATCCTTTGTTGCAGTCGCAGGTGAAAGACCCAGGTGAGCTGACGCAGATTTGTTCACAGTCGTGTTTCCCCTGAGCACACAGATCTATGGCTGTAACACACAAGCCATTTATTGAGTAACTATGTTCATTATAATTACTTGTGGATTTATGAATAATTTCACTTTTTGCATGCAAGCATCTTAACTCCAGTTACAAGCCCTTGTTTCTACACTGCCAGGGTAAATGTAACTTTCATCATCCCTGTGTCAAAGTGACATTTAAACTGCTAACAGTGTATACAGTCTTTCTCTATTATATTGGTCCATTGTGCCTTATTTACACCTTTAGCCAAATTAATATTATTGAGATCAGAGGGCTACATTAACGGAACATTGTAGTTTCACCCGACAGACCCACGTCAGGGTGTAAGTGCAGTCGGATTCACTGCGGTTGTCTCTTCCTTAAAGTGCTCATATTATGCTTTTCCCTTTCCTTTATTGTGTTATATTTTCTTTTTTGTGCAAAGCCCAAAGTCCACCCCAAAGGGACTTACCATCTCCAACAGAAAACACTGTTCACAAACTGCTCCAAAGAGCTCTATTGTAGTCCAGCCTTTGCTTCCGTGACGAACGTGTGCCACTTTGTAACACACGTTAAAATGCTCGCCTAGCTGCTAGCGTGGCACGCCCTCATACTCTGCTTCTGACTGGCTAGTAGTCGCATGTGCGACTCCCAACAAAGATGGAACAGAAGTGAGATGCCTCACTCTGTTGCTAAAACAGAGAACTCAACACACAGGGTGAAAAGAGGAGCTGCAGCAGTGTGCAGTACAACAAAAATATGGCGTTTTTTGAAAATTTAACCACGTAAACCTATTCTGATATAACCTCTAAATACAATTATGAACCTGCAAATGAGCATAATATGAGCACTTTAATGAATTCTCCTTCACGTCTTCTTTCCACCTCGATGGAAAATGTCATCAGGTCAAGGAAAAGGAAAGGTGGGAGAACGTAATTATTTTTTATTTTTTTCAACAGCTATGGTACACTTGCTTGGAGTCAAAACTTGGTCAAATCTGAACTCGCAGACATATGATGCACACGTTTTTAGATTCTCCTTATCACTCCAGAACTTGTCTTGAGAATCGTAACATTTTTAATTCTTCTTTAGTATCAAACAGGACCTGCTAATAGCTTATTCGGCATACATTTAATGGAGCCAAAATGTAAACAAATATAGGCAAAAAATGTGGCTAAAGTTGTCGCAGTTGTCTCGATTACGTCTGCCCATGATGTCAGAGCAAATTGTGCCACTAATGTAGAAACAACATGTTGTCCATGAATGTGTGGACCCAGTTTTCTATTGTTCTTTATCTCTGGTGCGTGTCTTTTGTTACCTGCACATGTTTTGCCATCTTCATTCAGAGTGTATCCAGGCAGACAGAGGCAGTGGAAGGAGCCCGGGGAGCTCTCACAGATGTGCTCACAGCCGTGGTCCGACTCCAGACACAGATCCATGCCTACGGAAGAGAGGATATCCACAATGCGTATTATCTCAAGGTTAAGAAGCTGCATGGTCATTATCAGGTTCTACATGAACTCAACATTTTCTGCCCAAGTTAAAAAAAAAAAGTTTTGGTGATTTCACTTTTGAAATTTGAAATAGGCTCAGTTAAAAGAAATGTTGTACTCCTGAACCGATCAGGAATCTAACATTTGAATCAAATCTTATGACAAGTTGTCGGGTTGTTTATGTTGCCGGGCCACCATCAGGTGCTTTTAGCTTTAAACTCTTGATAAATCATAACTAAGGATGTTTCTTCTGAATTTAAACTTTGATTAACTAACTTTTCTATTTAGTTATGAATATTTATTCCACTGAGTATCAAAAACCTAACCTCCTACATTACCCACAATGCCACTGCCATTACAAGCTTGTTATATTTCTTTCATAATTATTCCCTGTGTTAGGGGTCAGCCCATGTCTGCTACGGAGTAGTGTGGTTTCAGCCTGAGTGACAGGGTCAGACTGACGTGCACATATGAGCGGTGTTGTGTTTGAACCCAAAGAGCTGTAGGCTAACACACTGGAAGAGGACACTGATGAAGACTGAGGGGTACGTCCCAGGTCCTTAAATTCCATCCATGTTTCCTTCACTTGCTTTCCTTCCTCGCGTCTTAGTCTGTCCCCCTGAGGAAGCATGGGAGAGGCGCGAGGAAATCATTGGAGGAGAGAGGAAATGTGTTTCCAAAGGGATGAGACGTCCTTTCCTCTGAAGCGTCACAGGGAAGGCTGCTCTCGTGTATCCTCGCTCATAGCTCCTCGGAGATCCCTCCTCCATCCTCGCTCCTTGGGTCGAATAAGAGCTTTTAGACTACCTTTATGTAGGAGGGCCAGAACAACTTCTGTGTCAAGCGAGGAGATATCAAATAAGAGACTTGAGAAGCAGCCCTTGCTTTTTTTCCTCTCTCCTCGCGTGATTTCCACCCGTCTCATGCTTCCTCTGTGGGACGGACTGAGGTGAGAGGAAGGGAAGCAAGTGAAGGAAACAAGGATGCAATTTAACCACCTGGGACAGACCCGTAGATCAATAAAAAGAAGACTGAAGCTGTTCTTGTTTCCCACACACAACTTTAAACTGAACAACTACTCTCAGAACAGGCTGGTGGACTCTGCTGAGAGACAGTGGAGCGAGCAGGCCGTTTCAAAGCGGCAAAGAGAAGTACAGTAGCTGGGTGAGTCGCAAATACAGCACAACCCCTCTCACATGTGGGGAAAAGTGACACACTCACCCTCAACCTATTCAGCCTGCAGGAATAGGTATCTGCTAGGCTAGCCTTTCGTATGTGGGTCCTTAGGAGCCTAGGTTAGCTTAGCAACCACAAACTTTATTTGTCTGCTTTTACTCTTCTTTTCCATCTCCCACTGAGGGAAGCCAGCAACAGCCTAGAATAATAGCAGCACAGGGAAATATCTTGCACTTAAGGGATTTATAGAGGCTGTGTTGAAAAAGTATTAGGTTCTGTGGGGTTAGACGGGCATGGGATTTTATTTCTATCCAGGCTAGACATTCACTGTGTTTGTAATTCCAAAATCCAACAGCATGAAATTCCAGACTTGGCTCCAGGTTTGAACTTGTCTTATGTTAAGGTGACTTCAAATAAAAATAATCCATTAGTGGCATAAAGGTCTTTAGTTTTAGATCTTACAAAAAATATGATGTCAAATCCTTGAAGAATAACTCCTTTCATGGGTCAGGTATTTAATTTGATATATGAGCTGTATTTTTTTTAATCTGTATTTAATATGGTCCTGGGAGAGTGAAGATTTAAGTTTTCACATCCCAGTAAAATTGAGTTTTGTGCAATTTTTGTTTATTTCACGTTTTGTATTCTCATAAAACTGCACTTTCCAACAAGAAATAATGTAAATAAACCTTAAATTATACACTCAACCAAACCAAGTCAAAGTACAGCTCAAGCCAAATGTGATTTGATCTTTTGTTGTGAATGACATGTTAGTCTTAGGCAACCAGACATATTTTAAAGATCCTGCTGTGATTGGAAAAAAAGGTTTTGGCAAAATACGATCATAAACAATTGTATTCTTTGGGTTTTTACAGACAGTGAGGTTACTTCCTGTCCAGTCGTACCACAAAGCTTGTCCTGGAACTGCAGTCCAAACTGATGAATGAGGTCAAAGGACTCCACCAGGAAGACGTGGTCTTCGAAGGGCGGGGACGCCATGGCCCTCAGTGATGCCATGTCGGCTCTGGCCACCCCCACAGCGTAGATCTCGATGCCTTTCTCTCTGGCTTCAGCAGCCACCTCCGCCACGCGATCCTGAGGACGCCCGTCTGTCACGATCACGGCCACGTTGGGGACCTGAGGGAGAGAAAAGCTCAGGATCAGTGCTCAGGTAAGGTGGGGAGTAGGGTGGTGTTATAGTCTCGGAAAGACTATTTCATGGTCGGAAAATCTGACTCTTACCAAGTCGTTCGTTCAAGCAGAAAGTACAACTTATATTAACGTTGTGACGGGAGCAAAGCAGGAAGTAATGTGACAAAGTATAAAAGCGCCAAGTTCCTGCGTAAGGAGGGATGTTGGGGGGGGGTGGCCGGGGATCATTTCCCGTTTGAAAATATAAATAAACAGCAAGTTTTTTTTAACGTTATGAGCCGTCAAATTCAGCTCCACATGCATAACAGGAGGAGAAGTAACGTCTGATTTTAACCCAAACTAACGCCGTATTTGTGAATGTGTTGGTGAATGATGTCAGATCAGCTCTACTCTATGACAAAGTTTGATGGAAAGTAATTCAATCAAACCACTCTAACAAACTAAATAAATGTAATGAATCAAAATGCTGGCAGTGAGTCTGGAGTCTATGAACTAAATACATTTAAAAAAACTAGTGTCTTCATTGCACTACCTGTGGCCTGTCTCCCTCCTCGGCGATGAAAGCTGAATTCATGATATATTTAATGGCGAGTCCGGTCATGGTGCCCTGAGCGAGGGGGATGATCTCATTGATGCCTTTCACCATGGCGTCCAGCTTGGCGTGCGTCTTCAGAGAGAACTCATTGCGGAGCTGAAGAAGAAGAGCAGAGAGACAGCAGTTTGTATCCATGTCCTGCTCATCATCATGTTCATCAAAGTATCCTCCGCACCTTTATAATGCAAGCTTCACTGAAAACCATGGTTGAATGAATAAAGATCTGGATTCTACGGTACCTGGCTGGAGTACTGAACCACGCCCACTCTGGTGGCGTTGAGCCCGATGTCCAGGGTGCTCAGGATGTCGATCATGAACTTCCTCATGGTCTCAAACTCATGTGGTCTGACGCTGCGGGAGCTGTCAATGAGGAAGACCAGATCCACTGGACCAGACTTGCATTTCTGCTCAGGACCTGAGAGGAGGGACAAAACATTGAACACGGACGAATGAAACTGGAAATCTGGGGCTAAAAAATTAGATTTTTACTTGGGTTTCTGAAAGAGGCGAGGAGTACTAAGGACATGATTATTTTACAATTAATAATTTATTTATTTTTATGGGCGGAGTCAGTTGGTGTTGGAGTAGTTAGGCTTGGGAGAGCTGTGTTTATGTGTAAATGTATTTTGTGTTTTGTATTTTCTGTATATTTGTCTCAAAAATGTGATGATTCATCTCAAGGCGTTTTTTTCGACATTTTTGACACCTTTTTTTCACAGTTTGTTTTTGCTTTTTCCAACGTTTTAAATTGTTAAATTTTTCTTCTACACATTTTCAGCGCTTATTTCTACGTCCCATATTTTCTGATATAAAACAAAAATTGAAAACGGGTCAATGTGACCCAAAGTCAACACAAGGGTTAATCTAAGTCATAATCTGGGGAACTTTCTTGGTGACATCTGTTAAATAATCATTGATTTTACCCTATTCACCTGTAGTGTCTCGCCTGAACAAACAATGCTATACGTGGGAGAGGAATGTGAATTTTTCAAATCCTCACAGGTTTATGTGTGTGGTTTTCAGTTTGACATTTTTCTGGGATAAAGCAGCTGTTGAGGTCTTTGCACTCTGGTATAACGTTCAGATATACCATCTGAACTCACTCCTCCATGACTTCAGACACCTGTTTTTGTCTTTAATTGTTCAGCGTTACTGTGAACACACTCCCGTGTTGTAACATCATCTTGGTTTAAAAACACAGCAGTCATAGATGAGGTGAGTCTGTGTTCGTGGTGTGGCTTTATGAGTTATGGAGGAATTGTTTGATCATCCAATCTTCACAAAGGCTTCGACTGAAAGTCAGAGCAGAGACTCGGTGCCGGTAAAAGCAGACTTGTGGGATTGTTGTGGAATATGTCTTTAGTTTCAAACAGACATGAGGCTGGTTTTTAACATCTTATAAATATGTTCACGTCATTGTCTGGCCATATAAATCAGGTCAACCTTCAGCTGCAGATGTAACGTAAACCACATCGGATGAGTCAAAAACATTAGGTCATGATTCACATGAGACGACTCCTGTTGAGAACCCACGGAGGTGTCTTTCTCAACTTATCGGTCAAAGTTTCTTTCTTTAACTTAAGTTATTTTACATATGCACATCAATACAAAGAAGCAGTCGTTGGCAATCTTGGAAATCTTAGATCTACAGTATAATTAATTGATATTATTTTCCAAGTACATTTAGACATACAAAGAATTTAATTTAACCCATCTTACTATAACTAATTAGGATGGGTCCAGTTGTAATGCCAGTGTCTACATCAGGGCAATGGCAGGAGTTACGAGGCTGTCCTTCCCTGAGAAACGACCCCATAAATCGTTTGTTCCAGCAGCAATTACTACTCATATTTACGTTTATAGTGGCGGCGCCCTCTAGTGGCCGTAGCAGTTGTGACGGGTGCAAGGCAGGAAGTAAGGTGAGGAAGTATAAGAGCGCAAAACAAGCAGAGGACTTTCACCCAGGACCCTGTGGTATGTGTCCAGTTTGAAAATAAAAGTAAACGTTGAGTTTTTTTTTTACTTTACGGAACAAATGGAGCTAAACATAACCTAGTAGTTTTTGTGCCTAACTGTAACCAAACTGCAACCGTTTCACAACATTAACGAGGTGGTTTAATCCTGCGACAGTTACGTTCTCAGGTTTACATACGAGGACGGGAAACACTCCTGTGGGTCGTATTTCCTGCCACTGCTAGGGGCGATAATTTATAAATGGTTCTCCATATCGCCGTATGGAGGACTTGTTGGGAGTTAACCCAGCATGCATGTTTTTACGGTGGGAGGAAACCAGAGCACCCGGATGCATGTTCTTCACGCAAACACGGGGAGAACATGCAAACTCAGAACCCAGTACTCAGCACTGCTAACTTGCTGTCAGCCACTGTGTTGCGATCTCAGTAAAATTAAATATCTAAGACAAAAAACAGCGCATGAGTTAGAATATAGGAATAAAATATAACATGAAATAGAGCTGGGCAATATATTGATATTATATCGATATCGTGATATGAGACTAGATATCTTCTAAGATTTTGGATATCGTAATATGACATAAGTGTTGTCTTTTCCTGGTTTTAAAGGCTGCATTACAGTAAAGTGATGTCATTTTCTAAACTTACCAGACTGTTGTAACTGTTCTATTATTTGCCTTTACCCACTTAGTCACTATATTCACATTACTGATGATTATTTATCAAAAATCTCATTGTGTAAATATTTTGTTGAGAGCACCAATAGTCAACACTACAATATCGTTGCAGTATCGATATTATATAGGTATTTGGTCAAAAATATCGTGAAATTTGATTTTCTCTTAAATGAAATCAAATATATATTTGTGGTAGAAAGCGTGTTGTGAGTTTTGTCTGTTTTTTTGGTTGTCTAGTATTTATTTATTAAAATGACAATATATAAAATACATAATTGTACACAATCCTATAAAAAAGTAAAAACAGCAAAGTCTATTTATGTGGTCTCACTTTAAAAGTGAGATATATTGTATGCTAAAAACTTCCATTGTCCCCCATTTGGGAGGAAGATAATAAAAAAAACTTTAAAAACACAGTTTCTCTCTCTTTTTTTTCTCTCCCAGTATCAGCAGACTGACCTGCTTTGGGCCTGGCGGAGGCGAGGGCGGCCAGGGTCAGAAGACACAGCGCTCCGAGCTGTCTCATCTTCATCCTGATGATACCGATCTAACAGCTGGACTCCGGAGCTGGAACTGGATCAAACTGTGGCGGTGAGATAGACGGGAAGAAGGGAAGCAGAGAGAAATGCAAAAGAGGTTATTTGTGGGAACAAGAGAGGACCTGAGTTTATAACTCCTGCTGAAGTGTCCTCAACAGAACTGTACCCGCTTATTTAGTGATGTGTCAAGAGAAGTCCAGACATCAGGTTTAAAAAGGGACCAAATGTGTGGCCGGGTTAGTGCAGTTGGTAGAGCAGGCGCACATATGTGGAGGTGTATACCTCGACGCAGAAGGTCCAGGGTTCTAGTACCACCTGGACGATTTTCCTGCATGTCTTCCCCCTCTCTCCCCCCTTTTATATCTGGCTGTCCTTTCCATTAAAGGCTGACTATGTGAAACCGGTTATAACCACACAATGCACGTCAAGTTTCACCTTTTGTCTTGCTCCAGTTAGAGATGTTTATATTCAAAGTCTGGGTTTGGCTTGATCTCAAACAGATGCATGATGCTCTGTGCTAATTCTCATCTTCAACCCTGTGTTTTAGTGTCATTCTCAGTTTAGAGGAAAAAAGAATAAGTAACTGTACGATGGATTAGCTGATGGTGGAACAGAAACCACATATAAAAGTGTTGTGTTGAGATCACATCCACATTTAATGTCACCATCTACTGTTATTTTTTTTTCTTAACTTTATTCGCAGGGTGTTACAGTTAACCGTCAGTGGTAGGAACAATAGTGAAACATTATTGTTTGGAAAGGAGAGAGGTGAAGACTGAGACCATTACTGCTGAGGTGGGCCACGAAAAAACATTGTTTTCAACCATTTTTGTGATTGCTCACAAACCAAATTATTGTAGTTAGTTAATTAGTTTATTTAAATGGAGTCTGGTGGGTTTGGCAATAGCAAGTTTGGGGCTGTTTCATGGATCCTTTCCACAATGTTGTCAGACACTTGGAATAATAATCTGAGCCTGTCAGGGACAAAAACATTACGTTACGTCTTGCTTAATACTGGACCAATTTCAAAGATTGTTGTTCCCATCAGTCACTTAGACACAAAAAACATGGAAAAATAGAGTCCAGGTTAAAAAAAAATACAAGTTACCATTAAAGGGGGCCGGTGTTTTACCAAACCGCAAACTGTTTTCTAATCTTAACCAGTCGTTTTGTGGCTAAAGTTAAGGCATGTGGACCGCTCACCGTAATTTTGTAAGATATCATACGAATTGTTGTGGATAAGTTTTGCGTTGCACCAATGAGGCTATCTTAAGTCTTTAAGATAGTACATATTATCCGTTTGGTTTTCTACTCTGTAATCGCTTGTTGACGGGTGTGTTGCAGAGGGACATTCCAGTCCGTCCCCATCGTAAAACCCTCTGCTGCAAACACCTGGAGAAGGTGCACAGCAATTCCTGCTAATAGAGGGCTGTGGATAGACGCACACAGAGTCCCTAATCTGCCTGTTTGTCTGTCAGTATCCCTGCAGGCTATCAGCGCGAACCAGCAGCAGCACAGGGGTAATGATAACGTCTGTGTTTATGTTCAGGGCACACAGTCAACTCAAACAGGCATCATAAAAGCCACCTTCCTCTGGTCCTCCAGGGGTTTATCTGTGTCTGAGTGGCAGCCAGAGCATGTGGTCATCATGGCTCAGGCTGATTTTCTGGATTATCGGCTGGAAAGCCTACTCGCAACGTCCCCGCCCCCATATAACCCTAGACCACAAATTAATACAATAAATACAACGGTGTAAACTAAATGACTTTTAATGAGCCTTAATGTTTGCTATAATGAGTGTTTGCTAACTCAATTTTTGCTGAGGTTAGCAGCTAGAAACGGGATGGTCTCGCACCGAGAGGACAGATGTTTTGACGCATACACCATTTCATCCATTTTCAATTCAGTTGACTGAAGGCAGATTTATGGCTTTACACAGAGCCGACGGCGTAGCCTACGTAAGTAGCCGACGTCGTTGTGAGGATTTATATATGTGCGCTGGTGTGTCTGCATCGATCTAGCGTATCTCTTTAAGAGAAAAGCAGAGCCGGTGTGTCTGTGTATGCATGGGGAGAGTGATGGATATTAGCTTCGGAGTGAGTACCGACTCAGGCAGTGAAATGTCTCCCCTGTGCTTTATGACCATGGTCAGAAAGCTATTGGAAAAGCTATTGGAAAAGCTATTGGAAAAGTTAACCCTCTCCTTGATTTCACGTTGTTTTACGATGTGTAGTAGTTACATTTCTGAAGAGGTTCAAGCCAGGCTACGGCGTATGGTCCATATCTTTACGTACCTACCCAAACAACTCGCCTGACGTGCCATGAGTCACACTCAAGCTCACGTACGAACCATACCCAATTTATGGTTCTGCGTTGAATCTACGCCGTGGGTACGTACGTAAGCTCGAGTGTGACGAGTGACGCATGGCACGTCAGGCGAGATGTTTGGGTTGCCAGGTAGTACCGTGACATATCCTGCAGTCTGGACATATCACAGAAACCGTGAAACACCCATATTACTATGAAATCAGGAGATTAGCGGTACAAATAACCAATCTGGAGCAGGGCAGGAGAAAGGGTTAAAAGTAGGGAGACTCCGGTGTAAATCTGGAGTGTCTGCAGGCATTGTAACGAGTCAACAGATGTAGACAAGCACAGCGGCTCTTTTCTCTGTTGATGTCTCTGTTTGTCTCGTTGCCTTGCCCACTTTCTCTCATCTCTTCCACATATTTTCATCTCTGTAGTGAACAGACGGTCAGCCAAACATTTTGGAGCAAATCATTCATGCTTTTTGCAGTAATATCTCCTAAATGTTGGCTGTGACCGGACACAGTCGTCACCGGTCTTATATATGTATAACACCTATTGTTGATTCCTCCGACTCACTTCACAGGACGTATAGATTTGATTCAACAGATCTCGCAGACTTAAACAAAAGGTAACTGTTTGTGTTTCCACACACATTAAATCGGGAGGATCTGTTGAACTGTTTAAAACCTGAAATATCATTTTTGTCCAACTTTTTATACCATGGTTGGATGTCCTGTGGTTCCATGTGTACTCTGTGTGCATGTCTATATGTTTTTCTCATTTCCTCCAGCAAGAGGGACACGTTGGACCTGTTTATTTGTTAGGCCGCAAGATGTCCCAAAAACCACCTCACATAAAAAAAGTTGCTTGGCCAAAAGTACAGATTTTATTTCTTAATATTGTGATACATGGATCATATTTTACATCTCTTTCCCTTCAATCTAATACAAAGTCAAACCTAATGCCTGACAAAAAAATTTTTGGAAATTGATGAGTCTGTGGATCTGTAATAAAAAAACAGTTTTTGTGAGAATGGAATCATTTCTAATAAAGTTATTCCTCAACATTAAAACTAGGACCAACCAATAGAACACCACACAACAATGTCCACATTCTGCAAAGGCTAAAACTAAATATCTGAAGTAAAAAATGCAGAGACGCCTACACGCGCTCTCCCATGCCAAAAGATGTCATAGGTAGCCTGTTTAATGTCGAACATAAGAGAGTGGGAAGAGAGAAGAGAAGATAAGGAGTGGGAAGAAGAGACAGATGAGGGGAGAGAACCTGGTGATGAAAGGGAGGAGACAGGAAAAACACATTTTTAAAGCGTCATTTTCGGTATTTTTCAACCTAGACCCAGTTTTCTCACGTTTTTGCGTCTTAAGGCAGATATATTTATTTCCGACCACAGTTTAGAAAGCTGTTGCAGGAAAAGTTAACAATGATGTTTCACAACCTTAACGACGTGTTTGAAACTACGACGGTTACGTTCTCTGGTTTATATATATATATATATATATATATATATATATGTGAGGATGGAAAACGCTCCTGTGTGTTGTATTAGGCCGGCTGCACACTGGCTGCGTGGCGTGAGCGTGGCGTTTCTGTTGCGTGTCAGTTGCGTGGCGGCTGCGTGTCTTTGCACACCAGAAACATGTCTGACTGCTGCTAGCCGTGTCTGTACACATGTATGTTTCCCATTGATAAAATTAACAAAATAAACAAACATCGGCAGTATTTACGGCAAAATAGGCTACAGAATATTTCGTTCTGTATTGACAGGTGCACTATTTCGAATTACATTTATATCTGCATTTATGTCAAAACCTAGAGACTTTCAAACATCAAAATGTCATTTATTAAATGTATTTGTGTCAAAATGACATATAAACATCTTTTCGTATTCTATTTTGCCTGGAAACGCTTCCAACACGTCGCATGAAAAATAGGCGTCGGTCCTATTTCTAACATGCACGCGTTTTCGGCGAGGCTCGAGCCGCGCCTGAGACGTGCTCTAAACTGTTAACATGGGAGCCAAAATAAAAACGGACACGCCACGCAGCTGACACGCTTACGCCACGCAGTGTGCAGGAGGCCTTAGAGGGAGGGAACAAACGACCTATAATATCGTTGTATGCTTTGGATTAGTTGTTGGTATTTTTGAAAATATTGTCCGTCTACGTGCCTATCCTTCAAAACTCCACAGCAGTAATAGAGAGAAATAATCAGAAAGAAAAGGATGATTTGTTTGGGCAATTTGGAAATGAAATTAAAATGCACTGAAGCTCATTTTAACACACAGAGGAGAGTTTTCAACGAAACAACAGATTACAGAGTTTGGTCTCATCCAAGCCGTGTGTGTGTGTGTGTGTGTGTGTGTGTGTGTGTGTGTGTGTGTGTGTGTGTGGGACAAAGAGTCCTCAGTGTGACTTTCTGAAGCCCCCCCCCCACCTTCACCCCCAACACCCCTTTCCTGTCTCCCTCACCGGCTCCTCGCCGAACAACAATCTACGACCATCCCGCTGCTACTGAGCACGTGCACCGCAGACGCACAACCTCCCCCCCCCTTAGCGTGGGTCACAGACCAACATATGTTCTATAATTATCCACAAAGAGAATCATTCAGCTGAGATATTTTCTCATTAAACGTTTCATTGACTGGCTGGTGACGAAGGCTGCTGCGAGTCAGTTAACGCTGTGTTTCTTACTTAGCTGCTGAATATAGAAGTGGAGATCCTATTTCTTTCAATTAACACTTTAAACAAATTAAAACCATGTCTGCTCTCTTGCCACCTCTGGGAATACAGTTTATTTAACCCCCCCCCCCAAACTTTAAATGTGAACTGTGATGCACGTTTCATTCTAAGAACTAAAATTATAGGATCATTACCTGAATGATGTTTAATCTGGAAGAAAATGTGCTTTAAATTTAAAAAAAAAAGTTAAGCAAAAGAACAGCGGGTAAATGCACATCAGGGAGCAGTTTGATGCAGTTGATTGTTAACCAAGCGCAGAGTTTATAGAGCTGGTTGTTAAAAAGGAGTCCAAGAGCCGCAGCACTTGTTGACGTTGGCATGAATGTGAGATTACCGCGACATATCAAACAGTGGCTGTTTCTTTTAAAGGGTCTTTTCAAGTGCAGGCAGTAAAAATAAACTGTTGCTGCAGCAGAGATTCAAAGGAGTAGATGTTCAATTAATCAGTTTGAGTCAGTCTCTTCTCTCCTCTGTGACAGTAAAGTGAATATCTTTGAGTTGTGGAAAAAACGAGACATTTGAGGACGTCATTTTGGACTTTGGGAAACACTGAGCCACATTTTTCACCATTTTCTGACATTTTATAGACCAAACAACTAATCAATTAAACGAGAAAATAATCAACAGATTAGTCCACAAAGAAAATAAAAGAACATTCAAAAGCACACAACTCTAATAGTGCACAGACAAGTCAGTGGCACTGGCTGGCTTTTTCTTTGTGAGGTCAAATTGTTTTTTTCAAAGGAGTGTGGTGGCTTTGAAGAGAGCCGAGATAACGGCTTCAGTTCCCCGTCGTAAAGGGCTGTCTGAAATCCAGGCAAAGCAGTGAAAATATTCTAAATATAGCGTACACTTAAACTAATATAGATTTTCTTCTAGATGTCTGCTTTCACACTTAACTCGTTTGGTCCAGACTTTCGGACTATTCTTTTAGTTTTTAGGCCTTTATTTCCATAGAACAGATGAAGACATGAAAGGGGAGAGAGAGAGAGGGGGGAATGACATGCAGCAAAGGGCCGCAGGTCAGAGTCGAACCCACGGCCGCTGCATCGAGGAGTAAACCTCTATATATGTGCGCCTGCTCTACCACCTAAGCTAACCCGGCCACACAGACTTTCGGACTTTTCAGTTTGACCCGAACCAAAATCACAGGGTGTGATACCTCCCCCGCGTACCGGACCAAACGGACGATATTTGTTCCGACCAAAGGAGGTGGGCTTGGTCTGTATCAAACTGAACCATGGTTTATTACTAGTATGAAAGCATTTTTTTTTTGCATGGTTCAGACTTTGAAACCAAATACAGGAAGTTCTGGCAGGCTGTCGTGTGGTATAAGAGAAGCGTAGATCCTTTAAGGAATAGCTGAGTGCTTAGTGTGTACACGAGAGAGAGTGGACGGTGGATAGGCTCAGAGCAGACAGCTGTCGGCTATCAGAGCTAGAGAATACATTAGTAGTGTACAGTGCTGCAGCTCCTCAAACCCAAGTAAAGTTCCCGTGTCTTGCTTTTCAACAAAGCAACAAAACAAAAAGAGCCTCGTAGCAAAAAACTCTGACAGAAGAGAGGATACGAGAGGATGGGAAAGCACGTCTACAAACTAATCAATTCCAAGTATCGGGAGACTAAGCTTACATATGTGATGACGACAGGACGTAGTTATGTAATGTAGAGTTCTTTAGTGCGCTTGCATAACTGCAATGTGAAACCCAGAGTAACCACATCAATGTATACAATGTAACAAAAACATGAACCTTGGTCTGGACCTTGGTTTGGACTTTCAGGTGTGAAAAGTCCCTGAAACAGCCTTTAGCTGCTGCCTCCGTCCACAGCAAGACATTGCTTAGCTTCCGTGTCGCTACTCCTGCCTGCTTCTCCAAACTTGGGGGCGTGCCGACCGCCATCTACTGTAGCTAACACACTGACTATGGAGAAGTAGCTCATACAGCCATACTTCTAAACATCTGAACTATCCCTTTAAACAACTGCATCATCTGCCGCTGAACACTAACAAGTGCATAACAGGCCTGGAGTTTGTGCTGCCCCCGATGGAGCGGAACATGTTAATGTATTCTCCAGACTTCCTGTGCATCTGCCCCTGATGTCCACTCAAACCACAGTCAGTGGACTCTGACCCCAAAATCACTCTGTGGCTCTGCAGAACACATTACACACATTAGTACAAGAAGTTAAAACTTCATCAGGTGAGATGTCACAGTTCATCAGATTTAACAGCTTAGACGTGTGTTCGAGGAGCTAATTGTTGATTTATCTGGCGATTATTTTCTCAATTAACTGAGTTATCGATTTATAAAAAAAAAAAAGCCTTTAATGATTAAATAAAGATTACAGATTAAAAGATATCAGTCTAAAATCTAAAAATGTTCAATTTACTATTACATGTGCAGAAAAACTTCAGTTGAGATAAGCCTAAATGATGACACTTTCTATTTGTGTCTGTAAACTCCCTGAGAGTTAATCATTTAACTCAAAGAAGTATTAGTTGCCAATGAAAAAGAAAATAAATTTTCTTAGTGTTTTTTCCTCTTCTATCTTACACAACATTCAACCCCATTTTTGCACAATTGAATATGCTGATACACAATAATGATACATTTGGAACTTTGATCTGTTAATGTGCATTCAGGGCCAAAAAAAGAGCCAGAGACAAACACATTTCAGTCAAAACAGATTATTCTTCAGCGCAGTTTAGATCAATCTTTTTCTAACCCTTCCAAAAGTCTTTCCATTGCTGCTCGATTGAGTTTGACTGATGTGACTTCAAATTGTTCCTCTGGCGTCTCGTATCACCTCAAACAAAACAAATCTCTTTCACAGTAATGACTAAATACCCAGTGAATCCACAATTGCTCACAGTAAATAAACTGTAGCATGTTTCAGGTATGTATTTTTGGATTGATCACCACAACTGTCATTTGTCGTTTTTCTGCCTGCTGTCTGATTGGAAACACAGACATCTTGTTGAGTTCTTCTGTTGGTTTTCATCACATTGGGATGTTTCTAGCGGCCTCTGACTGTAAGAGACAGCAGGGCACGTCCGCCTGCAAGATAACAGTGGCTGAAGGTAAACAGGAATTATTGTTTCTCTGAGGGTAAAGAATTATCAACCTTGTTGCCTTTAAAATAAAGGGTTGGGTTGTAGTATATCACTGGTGGCGTTTGCTGTTTTAAAGTGCTCATATTATGCTTTTTGGCTTTTTCCCTTTCATTTGTTGTGTTATATATCTTTTTTTGTGCACATTATAGCTTTACAAAGTGAAAAAGCCCAAAGTCCACCCCAAAGGGACTTACCATCTCCAACAGAAAACACTGTTCACAAACTGCTCCAAACAGCTCTATTGTAGTCCAGCCTTTACTTCAGAGACAAACGTGGTCACTTTGTAACACACGTTATAATGCTCGCCTAACTGCTAGCGTGGCACGCCCTCATACTCTGCTTCTGACTGGCTAGTAGTCCTTACCTAGCTACTGTCAGGGTACACCCTCATACTCTGCTTCTAACTGGCTAGTAGTCCTTACCTAGGTACTGTCAGGGCACGCCCTCATACTCTGCTCCTGACTGGCTAGTAGTCCTTACCTAGCTACTGTCAGGGCACGACCTCATACTCTGTTTCTGACTGGCTAGTAGTCCTTACCTAGGTACTGTCAGGGCACGCCCTCATACTCTGCTTCTGACTGGCTAGTAGTCCTTACCTAGGTACTGTCAGGGCACGCCCTCATACTCTGCTTCTGACTGGCTAGTAGTCCTTACCTAGCTACTGCGCATGTGCGACTCCCAACAAAGATGGAACAGAAGTGAGATGCCAAACTCTGTAGCTAAAACAGAGAGCTCAACACAGGGTGAAAAGAGGAGCTGCAGCTTTTTTTTTATTAAACCATGTAAACCTATTCTGGTACAACCTGTAAATACAATTATGAACTTGAAAATGAGCATAATATGAGCACTTTACTATCCTATCCTAATTGCTTTTAATTTAATGTTAAAGGGATAGTTTGGATTTTTGAAGTGGAGTTGTATGAAGTACCTGTCTATAGTTTTAGACACCTAAAACATCTATCTCAGTTTAAGTGTACACTATATTTAGAATATTTTCACCGCTTGACCTTGCAGACAGCCCTTTCCAACGGAGAACTGAAGACGTTATCTCTGCTCTCTTCAAAGCCACCACACTCCTGACAAAAAGTAATTTTACTTTGCAGAACAAGGGAGTTGCTGCAGTCTACCACTGCTTCTGTCTGTTAGTTTGTTAGTTTCATTAGATCCTAATTATAGAAAATAATTGAGGGTTGCTTCTTGCTTGTACAATTTACAGCTTACGTTGTATTGTAACTGAAATTTCCCTAACCTAACTGAAATTAAATTGAAAATGTAATTGAATTGGGATGTTGTGGATTGGAATCAAATCAATAATTTGGGAAATCATTGGCCCTAGTAGAACTATTATGCGAATGCAGCATCTTTCAAAGTACTGTGATGATGTAGGTATGGCATAAATGAAAAAAAAGAGTAAATCTGGGCAAACATTGGTGCAATTATATGTGGTGTCATTCATTCTTGGTGTTTAATTACTAATCCTACATGTAGGCGCTCCAGTATATTCATTAACTACTGCATACTGACAGCCATGTCTGAAGGGCATTTGTGTGGAGTTATCTCATATCTACAGTATCTTGCATTAAAAGAGCAGACTTCAAACGGCTGCATGTTGTCAATTTATAGCAACTGGAATTAATTACAGCATTATTACAAATAAGGACACCTTTTATCCAGAGCCACATTTAAATTAATACCTAAAGAATGTCTCTATGGGTGTTATTAGAATCAGTTTATTGGCAAAGTGTGTATTTGTATTTAATAATACAAATGTAACGAACCAAATGTAAGCACCGCATGCAAAGTTTTAGTCTTGGGTTTAAGTTATAAATAGAAAAGAGCAGTGGTCAACCGAAAACCATTTTAGATCCAACAGATAACTTTTAAAAATAAAAAAGCTGTTTGCCTAAGAGAAAAGGTGTGTGTGAGAAAGCTGCCGTCCAGCAACAGGTGATTATCTCCTTATCCACACAAACTGAGAGATAGAGTAATGTGCGCACACACACACACACACACACACACACACACACACACACACACACACACACACACACACACAGAGCAGTGGTTAGATAACAGCAGATCCGGGGTGGAGGGCAAACATGAACACACGCACACACACACACACACACACACACAGAGTGACACACGTCTTTTCCACTGAAGTCTCTGTTACTGTAGTGTAGTACTTCGTACTGTACGTTGAAGTGGTAACATGTAACTGGTGAAAGTGACTGATGGACATTGACATCCTTTAAATAAACTAACGTTTACTGCTGTGAGGACTGTGGAACTGAGCGATAACTGTTACAGCATGTGGAACATCTGGATGGATAGAAACTGAACCTGCGCAGAATGAGAACAACAAGAGGATCTTAACCAACGTGATTTCAGGTCAGCTCCCACTAAGAAACCATGAAAGGAACTTCTTATTTGTTATCAATTGTAGTGATATTGTCAAAATGTGCAATTTAGATCTACAAAGGTTAATCAATTAGGGTCAACTATTAAATGAATCGCCAAATATTTTGATAATCGATTAGTTTCAGGAAAATTCTCCGGTTGCAGCTTGTTAAATGCGATTATTTTCTAGTTTCTTCTCTCCTCTGTGACAGTCAACTGAATATCTTTAAGTTGTGGACAAAACACATCTGAGGACGTCATCTGGGGCTTTTTGGGAAACACTGATCCACATTTTTCACTGTTTTCTGACATTTTATAAACCAAACAAATCAATTAATCGAGAAAACAATCAACAGATTAATCAACAATGAAAATAGTCGTTAGTTGCAGCTCTGATGCAAGTGAATATTAATGAAAATGTCATGTTTTCACTGCTTTTTCAAGTTCTGACCGTCTGCTTTTTGAGTCTGTGAGACATTTAAAGTTGTCTTTGGTTAGGCAGTTTTGTTTAGTTTACACAGATATCAACATTTCATCAGACCATCAAGCTGCAACACCAAGCCAACTTGACGTTAAGTCGACAGCTGCATTAGTTGAATTACGCAGCTCTTGGACCTGCTGATGGACACTGAAGTCATTGTTTTATTCCTCCAGAACAAAATCTGCCATCTGTGCATTTGTTTGTCCAACTATTGCTTACCGTACACCAGAAGACTCTGAAAAGACTAAAGTCTGACATCATCTCACATATAAAGATGATCTGTCATAATGTCACTGAGTTTTCAGTGACAGACCAGAAGAATTTACCACCAAGAGTTAAAACTTACGATAATACTTGATTTCGTTGGAACGCCAAGACGAGTAAAAGACTGACTTAAGACAGCTCAGACTTGGTTTTATGACCATCCACCTTACACCAATTGGTGCCCCAACTTTAGTAAGACTCTCAGGATTTCATTCCGATATTGAAAATGTGTCTGCGACAGTGGAATCGGATGAAAAGTCGTTTGTTGTAAGGTCGGCACAAGTCCACAACACTCATAAATTGTGGTGCAGCTCTGAGATCTTTCACTGTAAACACTGCAGTTCTCTTAAAATCAGCAGAGTGACGATGGACCGGAGCAACATCCCGTCTTAATGTCAGCAGAGCCAATCATGGACGAGTTGGGCATCACAGATCAAGGCAGGAGAGGTGAGTCAAGGATGATTTTGCCATCTTATAGAGAGGTGAAGTCCCTCCCCTTCCGGTGAACAACCATGGAAAATATGTATTTTTTAATCCTGTTTGAATTGAGCCATGAATTACACAGATGATGTTTGTCAGTTTAGAAGATCATTTTGCGAGAGAACAAAGTCTCAGTTTGTCATAAAACTTGTTAAAGTAGAACACTGTGAAAATACTATTAGAAAGACTACACACGTCAAAGTCTCTAAGTCACGTCTCTCGAGCTTCTGTGTTTCGTACCGGGATGTAATGTTACTCACACGAGCAACGGATCTTGCTCCTTCTTTTGCTTCTCTGCTGATAAAACTTTGAAGGATAAAACACATCAGGTAAGATAATGTAACGTGTTGTGGAACAGAGCTAAGCTAGCTAGATAGCGAGCAAGCCGAGCATCAAGCCAGGTGAAGTAAATTGTGCCAGACGAGCGGTTTCACACAAAACTAAGTGGTACTTTGACAAACTGAGACTTTCTTGCCTTGCAAAATTATCTTTTAAACTGACGAACGTTGTTTAATTCATGGCCCAATTCAAACAGGATCAAATAATTATTTGTCTCCCCGTTAACCACCATACATATTCATACATATTTTTCTGAAATGGTCCCATGGGGTCCACTGGAAGGGGAGGGACTTTGCCTCTATTTTTAGTTATTTGTGAGCAATGTGACGTCAAGCATCAACCAACAATTCAGACAGACAGAGCAAAACATCTGACGATGACAGGAACATCATTAGTTTTGCAGCTAGTGTTGGACCAAGCGGCAACTTCAAAAAGTGAATCCAAAGCTGAAGCTCCTTAAAGTTGCATTCAATCTAACTTCCAGCAGAGGGCGACTCGACTTTCTCCAAAAAGTTTCTATAGCAGTCTATGAGAAAATAGTCTCGCTTTGCCAGACCCTCCTCCAAAGCGCCCTGAAGGAGGGTCTAGCTACTCCACATAGCATTCAGGGATGGGAGGAAAACATGCTCTGGTTTAATGGCATTTCTTTAAAAAAAGTCAGAATCGTCATGGGCGGTGCTAAACTCCGCATAGCGCCGCTGCAAAATAGTCATGCGAGAGAAAACTCAGATTGGACAGAAAGTCTGGCTAGCTGTCTCAATTTACCATGCAGAGATCTGAGGAGCAGTCAACAATAGTCCTCAGAAATCCACCAAATTTAAAATTCCAACACAAAGAAAGCGGAAGGTAACGGAAAATACATGCATCCGGCAGAATTTCCTGCGCCACCGGAGCAATCCCGGGAGTGGAACGTCAAGGATATAGACTAATGAGAAAACAGCTCATCCAACCCATGACCCCCTGATAACCATCCTCTGAACCCGAGGTTGAGAAACCATGACAGGTGACAGATATTTGACCCCGCTGTTGAATTCATGTTGGAACTGATTGGACTCGGAAAGACTTAAAATATTTCAGTGGTATTAGTGCACTCAAGTGTTGAAGAAAAAGTCAGCGTGCACAGAGTGTCTGTTTCATATGACTGTGTTATGACTTTTGTTTGCAGATTTGCAGCTCAACAGCTTCTCCCATAGCAGATATTTGTAGTATCCACAGTTTTTGTTTGTCGCTGTGCTTCAGTCAGTGTGTTTCACTGCTTCTTGCACTGAAGTACCCTCTTGTTTGCAGACAATATGATCCTGTTAAATCAGCCAGTTCTGTAGTTTGACTGCATGCTTGTTTAATACTCTGCCGTTTCACACAACACAAATGCTTTTCTATGTCTTTGTTATAATAATAAAGACTGCATAGACTCTGTTAGACAGTCAGGATTAAAAAAAAAAAAGTGCTTTCCACCGGGAGGGTCGTTGGATAAATCTAAGATGATTTTCAAATGGTAAAAAGTAGCGGTGTAAATCAGGAGTTTTATCACGATAGGATATTATATTGATTATTTGGTCAACAATACAATATTTGCTGGTATCTTGAAGTCCGCCTGGATAGGCAACCAAGTCCTTGTGTAGGAGAAAAAGTGTATTTTGTCTAGAGCTGCAAAGATTAATGGATTAGTTATGAACTAATAAATTAATCGGCAACTATTTTGATAATTGATTGAAAAACAACTCAAGCCGATTGTTTAATCGGCTTGAGTTGTTTTTTATGAGCTTGTTAAATGTGAATATGTTCTAGTTTCTTCTCTCCTCAGTGACAGTAAACTGAATATCTTTGAGTTGTGGACAAAACAAGACATTTGAGGACGTCATCTTGGGCTTTTTGGGAAACACTGATCCACATTGACATTTAAGAGAACAAACACTTAATTGATTAATCCAGAAAATAATCCACAGATGAATCGACGATCAAAATAATCGTTAGTTGAAGCCCTACTTTTGTCACCTGTGACCACATCTGAAATCAATGTTCAGAGTGTGACTGAAGAAAAAACTCCTCTGGTTGAAAGAAAGACGTTTAGGATTAAAGCAGCAGGTGAAGGAGTGAAGGGAGAGGCAGGTAGGTCAGTATAAGTTACATAAACAGTAAAAGTCTCTCTGTGAGTTTGATTGACAGCCTGGGTTCACACTGAGATGCTCACATGTCAGCTCTGTGGTTCAGATATTAGAAAGAGAAGAAGACAGACAGACGGAGACCATATGTTCATCCAGAGAGCAGAGAGACGGGGTGGCTGTGTGCAGTGAGACGGGCAGAGAGCCTGTGGTTGGTACTGTAGGTGGTTTTGAGTGACAGCTGGAGACCACACTGAGATGAAGACACAGCACTTCTTGTTAGTAGCTGGAGATTAGAACCAGATGTGGACTCTGCTACTGTTAGCAGTTTCCCTCGCTTCCTGTACGGTCTACCTGCCTGCCTGCCTGTCTCACTGCCTGACTTCCTGTCTCACTGTTTGATTATCTGACTGTAGACCAAACTGAGGCTGCTTTCACAGAGATAGACTCTGACTGTTAAGAAACAGTCAGACTCCAGATAGACACTTGAAATGATCTGTTCAACCTGGACCCTATTACCTTTGGTTTTGTGTCTAAGTGACTGATGGGAACAACTTTGAAATTAGTCCAGTATTAAGCAAGACAGCTGCAATGTAACTTTAATGGGCAACTGTGCACCTTCAATTTGCATCCACTAAAAGTGCTGTTTTTCCACTGACAGGCTCAGATTACTATAAATTACTGACAATATTATGGCAAGGATCCCTACAGAGATTAACCTTTTTATTAAAGAGTGAAATCATTCGGCTCCAAAATCACTATTGCCAAACACACCAGACTGGTTGTGCATTTTCATTTTGCGCATAGAAAATCTGCGTGGAAGTGCTGGAAATTTGAAAAACAACGTTGAATAAATTTAAAGCGTGGCTGAAGTGGAAAAGTGTGTGTATTGTTTCAAACAAAATGTGAAAAAAAGTGCAACAGAAAAGGACTTGTCCACACACACACAGGTTTTTTTTCATTTTTTTCTACGCATTTTGGCATTTCGTCCATGCAAACTGTGTTTTAGATCACTGAAAACTGATTTTTTTTTTTGGAAAACTTCTTCCAGGGTGAAGATGTTCAAAAAAAGTTTTTGTCTTGTAACGAATGCATGCGCGCCGTTATCTCTCTTTTGTGAGTTGCACAAATAAGGCGAACATTTCATGTAATGGCAGATGTGGCCCAAATATTGCTGGTTCTAACCACTAAGAGGACTTTTTACATGTTTACACATACATTTACGGTCAATCTTTCACTTTATTGAGAAACAGAGGTGTCAGAATGCTACGAAGCGATCGATGCGCCATTGCCGCCAGGTAGCATTCAGGTAACAGCTTTTTTTCCTAGGCTTCTCATTGGCTAACATGGCTTTAGGTCATGGTTATTGCGCCACCTGTTGGTTCGGCATGCTCTTGGCTCGCTAATGGGTTTTTGCATTTTTCATTTGGACAGATAACAACAAACAGAAACATCTCATATTTCCATCATCTTTTCTTCCACGTGGTTTTCCATCGTTTATATTTCTACAAATATTTAACGGCACCAACTGTAGTATGTAATACAGTAGTAGTTCCTGGAAGTTGGTTCAAAATGTGCGCTTAACTTGGATGGAAACTTGGCTTTAGTTTTAAGTTAGTCTGAGGGGGGCAGAGTGGCTCATTCTTTGGGTTTAAGATAAGTTTTTACTTTTGTGAAACTGTCTAACTTTTATTAAAAAAATTATGGCTGTCAGTCTGCCATTAACCTGTATTACTGTGTCTGCCTGTCTTTCTTCTCTAACTGATCCGTCTTCCTGCCTGAATGCAGCACACAGAGCATCACCTCCAGGCAACCAGTGTGAACCCACGGCGTTACTCTTCTCTCTCCCCTTTCCCTTCCCTCCTTCACTCCCTCCCTCCGTCACTCACATCGTTTTAGAAACCTGCCAACAGCACTTCTGATTTTTTAGAGTTAGAAGACTAAAAGATGTCAGAAGATTTTTTAATGGTCTCTTTTCCATGAAACACTTAAATTATTTCACATCATTTCAAACACACTAAACAGTGCAGAAATGTGAAGAAATCAAATTAAATTGTATGTATAGTGTCATACCATTACAGAAGTTATCTCAGGACACTTTACAGATATAGCAGGTCTAGGTCACACTATAATAACGGACCCAACAATTCCCCCAAGAGCAAGTATTTGGTGCGACAGCATTGAGGAAAAACTTCCTTTTAACAGACAGAAGCCGGCTCTTGATGCGCAGAGGAAAGAGTGATAATCACAATAAATACAGACGTATTTCTCATAATAGAAACATTTTGATTTATAACTTCAAACTGAGAACAATCACAGAAACAAAGATACACATCTTTACAACAACCCAAATGTTCATGACAGCTTTGTATCAAACATGTAGCCTGTTATTTATACTACCATAAAAAGAGAAACCATTTTTTTTTCAATAATTTCTGATTTTGAATGTTGGTTTTATATGTCAGAAGCAGCTGATGTTGACTGCAGTTAACAGTATATCCTTGAATAATGAATTCATTGTTTTATCTATATATATAAAAAAAAAAAAAATGTCAGAGAACAGAACATGCTTACTCTTCCTCAGAGGTGACATTTGAGAAGCTGGAACAACATTTCCCTTGAAAAGTGACATGATTATCGATTAATCACAACAGCTGCTGATCTCCGATTTATCTTCGTCGACTAAAGATTTCAGCTGCTACAATGAGCATCTCTAATGATGCACCTTCGGTCCTAGTGCAGGCTGCACAGCATTCATATCACCCTGCAGAGATCTCATTACATTACATGTCATTTTGCAGACGCTTTTATCCAACCTTGAAGGTACAAACGCCAGACAACAAGTAGTAAGTACAGTGCATTAGCCAAACTACAAAGAGCCATATGAAAGTGCAACTGTATAAAAAAATGTGTCATCCCCTTCAGCTTCTCTTTGGTTTCAAAAGTTTAAATGGCGCGTCATGTAACAAATAATGCTCTTTTTAAACCGATCTTGTCTCTCTTAATCTGCCAGAAACCTCGACCACCCAACCAGGATTCTCCCAGGCGGACCCCGCTCTGTTTTACCCCCCTCCTCTCTCCCCAGACCCGGGCAGCACGCTGACTCACCTGGGGACGCTGCTGGCCGGACACGACGCACCGAGGACCGGCGGATGGGACAGGTAAGACCGGCTGGGTACTCACTCAACCTCCGCAACAAGAAAGTCCCGTAACACTCTCTCACACACACATACACACACACACAATGTCCCGGGTTACGAGAGGTCAGGTCACGGTTTGCTGTCGTTTATCCCAAACTTGTTTCCCCCCAGAGAAGCCTCGCCAGTGCCGTGAGGAATGAGCGCGCGGACGTGAAAATGCGTTCAGGACGGCGCGTGACCTTTCCTCGGTTTTACTCACTGGTGGAATGAGGCGGTGGAGGGATGTTGTGGAGGTATTGAAACGGCAGGAGGAGAAGTATTTGTGGAGGCAGAGACCCCACCCCGGTACCCCGGTACCCCCGCCCCCTGCCTTCTTTAACCCGAACACCGGGGAGGGAGAAAGGGAGTTTCTGCAGCGCTGAGGGGAGAGGTTTGGAGAGGTGGGCCCGTGGCCCACGAGTCAGGGATTACACCTATTATTTGAATTGTCAATTAATATGTTTTTTATTTTCTGGATTAATGGATTAGTTGTTTGCTCTATAAGATGTCAGAAAATGGTGATACATGTGGATCAGTGTTTCCCAAAGTCCCAAGATGACATCCTCAAATGTCTTGTTTTGTCCACAACTCAGAGATATTCAATTGCTGTCACAGAGGAGTGAAAAAAACTAGAAAATAATTACATTTAACAAGCTGACATCAGAGGATTCAAACTTTTTTTCATAAAATAACTCAACCCGATTAATAAAATAGTTGCCAATTCAATTTATTAAATGGAGTAAAAAAAAATACATGATACCAATTTCGGGTCTGTTTCATGTTAAACAAAAAGGATCTTACTCTTTAACAAACAGGTCTATCTCTGTAGGTATCCTCTCCATAATGTTGTCAGACACTTAGAATAATAATCTGAGCCTGTTGGTGGCAAAAACAGCACTTTTAGTGGACGGAAATTAAAGGTGCGCAATTGCCCATTAATGTTACATTGCAGCTTGTTTATGCTTAATACTGGACCAATTTCAAAGATTGTTGTCTCCATTAGTCACTTGGATGCAAAAACATGGGAAAATAAGGTCCAGGTTGAAAAATACCCAAGTTACCTTTTTAAAGAAATAATCTCAGGGATTTTTTTGTTAAATCACTGTCTACGGCTAAATGAGGTAACACAATGGTGGTTGAGGTCCACTGATGAGATCTTTTACATTTGCAGTATTCTGAACTGGGGTCTGTGGTGACATTCCCCGGAAAAATCAGAAGCAGTGCACACTTAGTGGCATGTTTTCCATCACCCAGCTGTGATTGGCCCTCCAGACAGGGTAGGCAGAGCCAAGCAACAGACTCGTTTTTACATTGTGTGCTTGCGTTACCAGTAAACGGTTACTTTGGCTGAACAAACAAAGAGAAGAGCAATGACTATAGACAAAACTTCAGAAGAAATAGTAAGGTTTTAATGCAGGACTTTTACTTGTAGTGGACCATTTTCACAGTCGGTGCGTTTACATGCACAGCAGTAACCGGGGTATAGTGAATAACTGGGTTGTGCCAGTTTTCCCCGTATACATGAGCAGGGAAGAATGACAGGAGTAACCCCACCTCCGGTGGCGATCTGCCAACGCATGACTCAAGTATCGGCCTCTCAAGTAGTACAATTTAACAACTTAATGTTTCATTAACACACTCTTGTCACAGCGTAGGAAAGCACAGTGTTCCCGCCAGATGACTGACAACTTGTTCGGCTCATTATAACGTTACCTGTAACCAGTGTCGGGCGGAATTATCAAGCTAACTTCGTTAGCTAACTAAAATTAACGTTAGCCAGCGGCCGCAGCATGTGCTGTTCGGTCCCTCCACTTTTTTTGCCAAGACACAACGTTGACAGCCCCGGAGATGGACAATCTGTCTAGCCATCTCCAGGTGTCGGCTGCTGCCTCGGCGGGGAGTAAAACCGATGGACCGCAGGCTTTTTGCTGCCGACGGCCCGCTGATTCGGGCATCGCTGTTTTGTTGTATGGTGTCATAGCAACGACTACGACTCACAGCGCGCTGACGGAGTATGTCCGGTTCAAAAACCACTGCAGGGGAGTGAGGAACCAATCGTTTAAACTGATCATAGCCCGGTTAAGGTGTATACATGGAGGAATACCCAGGTTACTGATGGAGTTCTCTACCTCTGTTAACCAGGTTATGAGAACTCAGATTTTAACCGGGGTAAGGTGTTTACATGGTGTTTGAGAAATCTGGATATTGCCTTAACCCGAATATTATCGTATTTTCAAACTGCATGTAAACGCACTGAGTGTGTTTATGTACTTTTACTGCAGTAAAGGATCTGAATACTTCTTGAGACTGTCCTCCCCCCAAAAAAGGCCCCCATAAGTCGTTTGTTCAAGCAGCAATTACGACTTATATTTACATTTCTGGTGGCGGCGCCCTCTAGTGGCCGCAGTAATTGACGAGAGCAAAGCAGAAAGTAAGGTGAGGAAGTATAAGAGCGCCAAGTTCCGAAGTAGACAGGTCGGGGTGGTATATGGGTCAAACAAACACAGGACTTTCACCCAGGAGACAGGGGTTCCTGTCCTGTTTTAAAATAAAATGTTTTTACTTTACGGAACAAAGAGGAAAAACCTGAGTCACGTCACGTTCAGCTCCATGTACGTAACCTTCAGGAAATGAAGGATCGTCTGATTTTAACCCAGACCACCATCTTTTTCTAAACTTAACTAAGTAGTTTTGGTGTATAAACATAACCAAACTATGACTGTTTCACGACATTACCGTTATGTTAAAAAAAACGCGACCGTTGCATTCTTTGGTTTAGATATGAGGAGGACCGAACCTCGAACCAGAAAATGTACTTTTTTGGAGGTCAAAGTGCATTCATCTCCTCCCCTCCCCCTCTTTGCTCTTCCTTCTGTCCATTCTATGTTGCCGGTGTGAAATGCCAGAGAGTCTGAGCTCCCGACACGCTGACCTCTGACCTTTTGAAGAGGGAACGGTCTAATTTAGACTGAGCACACACACCGCCTGTCAAGTGTGAACTGTGGACCATGGAGAGAGGTGTACTGGGTCAGGGGGATCCCCCCTCATATATGAACAAAACAGTCAGTATACAGTTCACCGGGCAGACTTTCCTCCCTTACAAGGAGCGCTCCTCTGAATACATGTAGCATTGTGTGAGCGCAGGAGCGAGGTGAGGGCCAGAAAGAAGAGTATTTAGCCAAGTTTTGAATGGAAATAGACATATACAGATATATAGCATGTTCAGCTCTTCCCATATTTTTTTTGGCTGTTCACATTACCTTTTAAAATGTGGCCTATATCAGATTCCAGTGTGAACCGTTTGCGGTTTCGAACTGACCCGCATACGCAAAAGAACAATAACAATGACATCAGACGCAGCACGCTGTTGCACCAAAGTTAGGGAGGTTATAGAGGAAGTAAGCATTTTCACTTTTCTTTCAAAATGTTTGTGTAATGGCAGCCGTAACATTAATGAGCATACACTAATTAGGTCTAACACCTCACTCTCCCTCCATGACTTGCTCCATCACTGTTCTCCATTTTGTAGGCCTAGTCAAGTTTTTAATTTTACTGTCTGTGTCTAGGGCTAGCTCCCGCTGGCGCATAATTGTGACGAATGTCGATGTAGATTGACGTAAAAGTCGCATCAAATCCGCCTTGGTTGTTCACACTGTGGCCGCATTGAAAAAAATCAGACCTGGGTCTGATTCCGGCCCACATATGGAAGTGGTCTAAATCTGATTTGAAAAAATCAGATCTGGGCAAGATTTGAGTGTTCACACTACTTGTGAAGAAGTCTGACCTGGTCACTTGACCCCAAAAACAAATCTGATTTGGGCCACTTTTGCCTGCAGTCTGAACGTAGCCTTGGCTTCAATAACAACGCCAAAGGCACCTGACCAAGCTTCTGTATTTACGAGTTGAAAAGTGAGGCGACGACAGCTAAGTTTAGGCACCAAAACAACTAGTTACGTTTAGGGAAAAAGATCGTAGTTTGGTTAAAACACTCCCGGGGGAACAATCGCGTGTTTCCTGGGTGAAAGTCTTTTGTTTTCAGGACACAAACTCCCCTCCCTCCTGCTTGAAAGTGCTGCGTTTAATGGCCCATCCGTCCACCCCGACCTCCTCCCTACACGGTCCACAGCGCTCTACATACAGCAGCAGTCAATGTGGGGCATACAGTGATAAATACATGGAATACATATAAATTACAGGGCTTGTACTTTTAGTATCCCTGAATGTCTGATTCCAGCATTACACTATTACATTCTTCATCTGTTTTGATTGTTGAGCGGTGAGGAGCCGCCCCTGTCTCCATGGAGGCAGGCATACAAAAAATGCGGAAGTACAATCTGTAGTTCGAACAACAGCATTAGAGCCAGCAAAAGTTGGCTGATTTCTTTGAGTGGGGTGCTGTGGGTGATGGGAACATGGAGGCAATTAAAACAACAAACTGCTCCTTTAATATCCCCTTTTAATCATTTGTCGATCATTTGTTTTTATTTTGGACACACATCTGCTGCTGCATGAACAGTTCAGCGGTCTTAGCAGAATCCATCTTACACTGTGATGTTAGAGACCAAGGCAAAGACTCAGTTGGCCTGGGTGAGACTTTTCTCCCTGCGCCGCATTTTAGAATTACTTGAAGAAAGGTTGAAAATGTTTCTACAAAAAGCTGCAGCCACATTTCACTGAAACTGAAGATCTTTGTTGTGACTTTACGAGCAGAGGAGAACATGGACCCTTGTTGTCTTGGCCCTGACCCAGCTGGCCTCTGAATGTCAGATCAGTCGTGTTCTCTGTGTGTTGTGACTGAGTGACGGTCGTGTTATTGGGCTGTCGTCCTTGTTAAAACCAGCACCCTGCTGCTTTTAGAGAGTCGCTCCGCTCTTCCCTCACCAAAACTAAATTCACCAACAAGTAGCCTGAATGTTCTTGTTGTTTTAGTCACACAGTTATGTCACATCCTTTTTCTTGCATTGACTTGCATAGGATTTGCAAAATAGAACTTGTTTTTATTTTGAAAGGACTTTATGGGCTATGGGTCTGATATCCTGCAGAGAGTTTACATCCTTATGTGTTGCGTTGAAAATGGTTTAAAGGAATAGTTATTTATCTGCCTCTTGCTGAGAGTTGGATCTTTAAATAAATCTCATTCTCGTGTCCGTATGTTAAATATGAAGCTAATGCCTGTTAGCACGACCGGTCACATGACAGTTAAGTTTAGCTGAGAAAAGAGGACTGGTAGCTGGCTACAGAGCACCGTGAGGTGACAGTCATTTCAGTGGCCGTTGCCATTAAGTTTAGCCAACAACAGGTGACTGTCTTGCAACGACGGTTCATTTTAGAAAAAAAGATTGTGTTTTGGGTTAAAACACCGGTCCCCTTAAGTAGTAATCCCGGTACACAAACACTCGTTCCCTGGGTGAAAGTCTCGTGTTTTCTCCTTAACTTCTTCCGGGACATGAACTTTGCTTTCCTGCTTGAAAGCCCTGTGTTTTAGGAGCCAAACATCCACCCCGACCTCCTCCCTACGAGGATCTTCACGCTCTTGTACAGCAGCAGTCAATGTGCTGCCGACTGAATTCTTTACTTTCGTAGCTATATTATATGTTTGAATGGTTCATGAGAACAGCCTGAGTCATACCGTACAGCGCTGTGGAGATAGGTCTCGTCCAAAGGCAACATAATCCACCTACCAGCATCTAAATTACGTCACTAATTAACACGTTATATCGTTTGTTTAAAAACCAAAAGTGTAATCACAACAAGTTGTGTTTTTACTTAATGTGGACTTTTTCTAGGCAGGCTGTCAAAACAAATAAGTATGCCTCCTAAAATGTTGAACTATTTCTTTAAGAAAAAAAAACTCTTCAGTTTTCAGCATTATTGTGCTACGAAAATCTTTTCGACAGATTTTTAGTGATGTGTTAATCCTGTTTCATGCACTCATTTTAGAACACTTTGTGACAAACATTTTTTTTTGTCATCATCCACAAAATTCGGGAGCATGCCTATGTTCCCACAGCTCTATGTTCCCACATTTCTAAGAATATTTTTTTCACTGAAAATTAGGCCCTATGTTCCCACAGCCCTATGTTCCCACATTTCTAAGATTTTTTTTCCAAAATTAGGCCCTATGTTTGCCTAACCCACCCTAACCCTTGAAGGGAAATGTAGGAACACAAGACCTAATTTTGAAAATGTCCTAGAAATGTGGGAACATTGGGCTGTGGGAACATAGGGCCTAATTTTCAGTGAAAAAAGAATTCTTAGAAATGTGGGAACATAGGGCTGTGGGACCATTGGGCTATGGGAACATAGGGCTGACCCCCAAAATTCTGCTACATCTTTTCTTCCTCTTTTTCTTCTTCCTCTTTTTCTTCTCCTTCTTTTTCTTCTTCCTCTCATGTCAAAAGTCTTCATTGCGAGTAGCATTCCAGCGTCGGGGCACACACCCTGGGGCAGTAACTCCTCATTACATTGTTACTGCAGAGAACAAACACAGCTAATGTGACAGCTGCTATTGTTAGCAGAGCTACACGGGGCCGCTCGGTCTGCTGATGTTTCTGTTCCTTCGCTCGCGTACCTGCTGTTCAGTTGAACTTTGGAAATCTAATCACACAGATGAGTTTGCAGAACATGTTTCATTTTGAATCAAATCACCAACAAACAAATGTCAAATTAATTGCTCGAAATGTGGAATTAATACAGCATCGAGCAAGACTTGCAAACCTTGATGACAGGGGTTTTTTGATCCAGTAGACACATGAGTAGAAATGTCATATTTCTGTCAGTTTAGAAAGAGATGACAAAAGTTCATCAAAAAGGTCAACCCTTGAAACAGTTTGGGGGTTCGTGTCTTGCTCAAGGGCATCTCGGCAGTGTCCAGGAGGCAAACTGGCACTCTCCATACTTCGGTCCGTATGGTGAATTGAACCGGCAACTCTTCAGTTCCTAAGCCAATGGTCACGTTACAACCTGTCAGTTTACTCACTCTTCACTTTGTCTTTCTACAGACGTGAAATATAGTAAATACAGACAGAAGGAATTTGTTGCTTTTTGTGTTTGAATTAAATCACAGATGCACAAATACTGTATATTTAAAAAAAAGTATACTACACTAATGACAAGTGAAAGCATGGATGATTTCATTAATTTCACAACTGCCTTTTGTCCCAGTTAGTTGTTGCAGATGTTATCTGCTGTTCACCTTGTTGTCAATGTAATGTCTCTGAAGCCCTTTAGTTGTAAATTTGAATAAATTAAGGAGACAAATGATGGAAAGAATAATTAAATCCCTCTGAACAAATGAAATGACCAAAATATTTTGTGAATAAAAGAAAAACGGACATCTAAATTCCCTCAAATGAGGTTTTACAAACAAGTTTTCTGGTACAGTTACTAATCATGTACTTCAGCTGTAAAATAATTTAGCAGATTTGTTTTTATTCGTAGAGAATTGTCTGGTCGGTAAAATGTGTCTTTATTTCTTTCACTGTGACTTTGTGTCTCCGGTGTCAGTCCAAGAACACGTCCAAGATATAAAATGAACTCTTCCGTTGTTTAATGGGTCGCTAATCTTTGGCACGTCTTTGTTTATGGACAAAGTCCATTATGAAGATGGATGGAGTGATGACTGAATGATGAGTCTGAGATGCTTTATGTCCCAGAGAAGAAAACTGAAAAGAAACTACGGCAACACTTTACTTGAAGGTAGCTACATAAGAGTGACATGACACTGTCATGAACACATGACACTGTCATGACACAGTCATGTCATCAAAAACCGAATGACACTTACTCAAAGAAGCGTTATGTCATAAACATTTGACTTGTTTATAATGTTTATGACATGTGCATGACAGTGTCATGTCACTCTTATGTATATACCTTCAAGTAAAGTGTAACCGAAACTACAGTAAGACTTCTTTATTGGCTAAGACCAACGTCTACTGTAGTTAACTTGCGTTTCAGTCAGTGTTCTTTACAGGGAAACACGTTTTTTTTTGTCTCACCATTTTAACCCACAAACACAAATATAGTATATATTCCTGGTTGTTTGTGACTGATAACATTTCTGTCCAATCAGGAGCCTGGACCTGGGGTTTCAAGGCTCCCAGTTACTAGGAACAACAAGGGAACCAGTAAGAGAAGCTCACGCAGACCAGAGTGTCACCATCCTGCACGCCAAGGTCGCTCAGAAGTCCTACGGCACCGAGAAAAGGTTTGATGAGGCTTCTGAGGACAGCTTTTCAGACAGTTAGCTGAATAAACATGAAAGAAATTTAAAATATACTCACTTAAAAAAAACTATGTTTTAAAGCTAGTTCAAATGTTACTGTTATTTTCTTTTTCCAAACTGATAATTCAGTGTTTCCTCTATGTTGATTTTGTAGCGGTGGCCTGTGATGGCAACATTTCTGCCGCCATGGTATCAGAAATAGGGCAGACCCACAATTTAGTCGCGTTGTTGTTCGGACAGACCTGCCCCCACTGCTAAAAAAAACACTGTAATTGATTCTGTAGTTTACGTAATAAGTCTGAACTGTCCCATGACTCACAGGTTCTTCTGCCCTCCTCCTTGTGTTTACATCAGCGGCCATGGATGGAGAGTCATGCAGGACCATCTGAAAGGTGAGAACAAAAGTGAAGTTTAGAAGAAAACATTGAATACAGCTCTTTGTACTGCACCTCTAAAGGGACACAGGGATTTTTTTTCCTGGTGCTCACCAGAAACCATTCTAACATTATGTGCCTACAGTTCATATTTCACATTCACAGCATGAAATTGGTTAACATGTACCTCATCATCTTCAAGTTTGTTGATGACACTATTAGGTACATTTTGTTACATTTTTGCGCTTTTAGGAAGACGAACACCTCCTCCTCTGCAACCATTCTGACTGGTAATCAGATTATTTGTATAGCACCTTTAAAAAATAATAGTTTACAAAGTGCTCTGACAGAAGAAACAAAAGCACATACTAATCAATACTTTAGAATGAATACATTTAATTAAATGAACAGATGATAGGGTAAAAAGACGATAATAGGACGACATCACATAAAAGCAAATCTATAAAAATGTGCTTTAAGAAATGTATTTACTGATTCAGCAAGCCTTATCTCCTCGGGCAGTTTGTTCAAAGCCGAGGAGGCCTGATGGAGACGGCACGATCACCTCTGGTTTTGAGCTTAGAATCTGGAACAGTAACATCTAGTAGGATCTAAAGCTGCGAACAGTCAGCATTTCGTGTTTATAGTTGGGGGCTAGACCCTGATGAGCTTTAATAAGTAATCAGTAAAATATTAAAATCAATTCTTAAACAGACAGGGAGCCAATAAAGTGAAGCTAGGATAGGAGTGATGATGTAGCCTTCCTCTGTTCCTCCCTTGTCTTTTTCCCCTTTCATCCCTCCATTGTTATTTTCTCTCTCTTCCTGTCGTCTCCCTCCAGCGGCTGGGTGCGGAGACTCTGTGTATCGAGTGTGTGGTTACATGTGTCTGGACAGCTCCAGTCAGTCTCAGGCCGACACATTCAAACTGGTCTTCGATGAGCAGCCAAACTCCAGGGTGAGATCCGTGTGTGTGTGTGTGTGTGTGTGTGTGTGTGTGTGTTTATCTGATGTAATGCCATGTGCATACCTGTCTGCTGTGTGTTTGACAGTTTCAGTCTCCAGCCCGTCTGTCAAATCCCTTTTAATGACAGAGACGCCAATTTTCTGGCCTTTGTCCCGGCTCAATTATCCCTTGAATTCCTCTCCAAACATCAGGAGTTCCACTGAATCCACAGTCCTCCTTTTTGTAGAATTATAGGTTTATAATGTCAACACATTATGTGTGTAAATCATGTCAAATAGATTTTTCTATTATGTTTGTTTTTCGATCACTACTGCACAAACTCTGGCTCCAAAATGGCAGCGATGGAACTGTGAGATTCTGGCTTCACTTTTGTACAGCGGGGGGAAGTGGAGACGCGTCGTCCATCTTTATATTCAGTCAGTGCTGTGGAAGAGGATTAGCCTAGAAATCTAGACGCACCCTAACGGCCGTTAATGTAATTTGCAGCCAGGGTCGTCTAGCAACTCTCCGTTGGCTTGCGAGCTGGAAAAACCAAACTCTAGCCGGGCCAATCACATCGTGTATAGAGTCGGTAGGCGGGCTTAACATAATGACGGCAGAGTTGTGACGGTTCTGCGTGGATTCCCTGCTACTTGAAAACAAATAAGATGGCTGCTGCTGCTGGCAAACAGCGGTCTTTTGAATGGGCTTTGGACGACTCTGGAAGACTTGGAGTTAAGCACTGAAGTCATTCTTAAAAAAGGAAGATGTGTTCTGAGTTTTGCCGACCCGATATGGCAGAAGTCTAATCTACTAGTGTTGCTCTGGTTGGTTGTGGCGCTATCCTATTGCATGCAGAGGGAATTTGAAAGACAACCGTTTATCCCACCCCTCGGATTGAGCCTTGCCAATGGTGAGTTCCTAGACCCAACATCTTGATGTGGGTCTGGCTTGTCAGGCTAGAAGAGGATCCTAAACTGTTTACCCAGACGAGACAATCGCCTCTTTTATTACAGTCTGCTGTTGACATTCTGTCTGACAGTAAACTACGCTGCTGTAAACCAACTGTGTGTGTGTGTGTGTGTGTGTGTGTGTTCACTGGCCTCTTCCTTATTTACTGAGAAGGACAAACAGACTTTCTACATCTGCATCACTGTACAGTGTGTCAGTCAGCACATCTTTCAAATGCTTAGGAGATATCACCCCAATCTTGTTATTATTAGTTTTCAGTTTGTGTGGTTATTTACAACAATAACAATCTCAGTTATATATTCCCATAGACTGTAAAAATAACAGACGTAAATTTATTGACGTCACCCATTGGTTTGTGGACTGCCTTTTTGTTAACCCTCCTGTTGTCCTCGGGTCAAGTTTGACCCATTTTCAAAAAGTGAGAAATTGGGGTTTCTTTCAACCAAATTGTCAAAAAAAATAAATAATGTAGATGGTTCCATACAACGCACTTCACAAGTAAAATAAATTGTCAGTTCACTAATTTCATTGAATTTGGGTGTTTAATTCAATTTTATAGCACTTGAAAAAAATAAATGAAACAACGTTGAAAAAAGTGACAAAAATGTTGGAAAAAAAACCAAAAAAAAGTGCAGAAAAAATCGACAAAAACATTTGAAAAGGTGACAAAAAATTGGGTGAAAAAAGTGACAGAAACGTTGAAAAAAAGTGTAAAAAACTTCAGGTAAAGCGACAAAAGTGTCGAAAAAGACGACCAAATAGTTTTAATTTTAGACCCAGAAAAACAAAACGTTGCATGGTTGATGGGAAGACAACACAAGGGTTAAGCAGTGAATTTGGCAATTTGGCCGTCGTCCTCTTGGTATTTTTTAAACCGGTGGTGAGGATTTTTGACGAGTGTGTGGAGCTGGGGGAGGACGACGTGGCCAAGCCAGTGTTGTTTATGGTTTCATGGCGCCGCGTGTGCTAAGCTAAACGCTAAAGAGGGAAAGTCGCTGATTTTCAACCCTTCTGAAGCGAGTCACACAGTGGCGATTCACCTACGGGTAAACATGAACTTCCGGGTACTGCCGCCATTCATCTGCATGTACTACAGAACAGAAAATCATCAAACTTTCACTTAAGTTACCAGCTAACGCTAGCGCTAGAGGGCTGAACAAGAAAGAAAACAAAGAGGGTCAAAGTTTAAGATGAAAACACGGACAACACCCAAAAACAAGTTGAGGTCTGTTTTAATGTCCACAGGGGGTCAGCCCTATGTTCTCACAGCTCTCTGTTCCCACATTTCTAAGATTTTTCTTAAAATTAGGCCCTAGGTTAGGGTTAGGGTTACATTCCATCTGTAGTCCATTGCTACTGGATAATAAGTTGGGTGTAATTGGCTACCAAATTGGGAGAAAGGGGGTTAAAATCTGATACAAATTTATGAAAAAGGAAATGTGGGAACATAGAGCCTAATTTTGAAACATTGTTTAGAAATGTGGGAACATAGGGCTGTGAGAACATAGGCACGCTCCCGTCCACAGTGTTAGCATGGTTAGCATTGCTGAGCCTCTGTCCTGATTGGCCAGTCCTAAAGCATCCCCTGCTTTATCGTTTATTTTGAAATTAATGGGACCATAATTTACTAAATGAACATCATGCTGTATTAAAGAAGACTTGAATCTCCTCTGTTTTATTAACACAGTTTTAGTCCGAAGTTTTCCAGACACATCCTGCTCTCCATCTCTCTCTCTCTCTCTCTCTCTCTCTCTCTCTCTCTCTCTCTCTCTCTCTCTCTCTCTCTCTCCATCTTTCTGCTTCAGATGTTTGCCTGTGCCAAGTCCCTGTTCATCTCTGACCAGGACAAGAGGAAACACTTCTGCCTGTTGCTGCGACTCTTCTTGGGCAACAGACAGGAAGTGGGTTCGTTCCAGAGCCGGATGATCAAAGTCATCTCCAAACCCTCCCAGAAGAGACAGTCCATGAAGAATGCCGACCGTGAGTCACGTTTATGTGTTTGTTCAATCCAGCAAATTGATTTTATTATTTGAGAGCTGCCTTTTTGGAGTCACATTCATATTAGGGATGTAACAATACGATTCGTTTCACGATTTCAAGTTGACGATGCAGTTTTTTTTCAGGATTTTCTTAACACAATGAGCTGCAGTCAAATGACTAATACAGTGTTTCCTCTATGGTGATTTTGTAATGGCGGCCCACCATGGCAAAATTTCTGCCACCACGGTATCAGAAATAGGGCTGTACAAAAAAATGTTGCCTTTTAAATTATCTTGCCGACATAATGCACTGTTATAATGTTGGCTGCCACTCACATTGCAATTTAACAAGTAGAACTATTCAGAGGTTGAGCCTGTCCCCCAATGTTGTTGTTCGGACAGACATGCCCCCACTGCTAAAAATAATCCTAAAGGAAACACTGAAATATTCCTTTATTTATATAAATTGTGCAAAAACAGATGTGTCCTCTAATCAAAAGTGCAACTCAAATTGTATTTGATCTTAAATAACAAAAATGTAATAATTAGATTTATTTTAAACAAATCCCACATTAAATCTTTATCTCGACCGGTTGAAATCTTTTTAACCGATTCATGATACGTTGTCACATGATTCTGGTGTTCAGTCTCTATTTTACTTCTGTGAACAAACTCAGACACTGGTCTCAGGTTTGACTGAGTGATTAATTCGTTAAGTGTCAGTGTTATCCACACACACACACACACACACAGCTCAGAGTGATGTCTCCTTTTAGTGTGAACGTGTGTGTGTTTACTTGTGCATCTATCGTTGTCAGGAACAATTTGAGTTTGAGATCTTTTTTTGGAGGACATTGTGGCCGGTCCTCATTTTGGGACGGACCTTCGACCCTCAAGTGCCATTTGAGGGTTCAGACTTGGTTTTAAATGGTTTAAATTCAGATTCTAATTCACTGTTTGTACTTATACCGACGTAAAGTAATGCATAATTGAGCTAGTACATAACCCACGTAATCTGGGGTTAGGGATTTAGGCATTTACTGTAGTTATGATGGTTAGGGTAAGGGGCAAAGGAATGCATTATGTCAATGAGTGTTCTCACAAGTATAGAAAGACAAAAGGTGTGTGTGTGTGTGTGTGTGTGTGTGTGTGTGTGTGTCCAACAGGTTGCAAATGAGGCATCAACCAATAAAATGCACATTCCTGCACTCAAAAAGGGGACTTTGTCATACTGTGTGTGTGTGTGTGTGTGTGTGTGTGTGTCTTCCAGTGTGTATCTCATCGTGCTCCAGAGTAGCTTTGTTCAACCGTTTACGCTCGCAGACGGTCAGCACTCGTTACCTCTCAGTGGACAGAGGAGCTTTTATAGCCAGCGCCAGACAGTGGACCGCCTTCACCATCAACCTGGGTATGTGTGTGTGTGTGTGTGTGTGTGTGTGTGTGTGTGTTGTGTGTGTGTGACTTATGCCACACTGTAAAGGTCATTGTGTGATCAGTCTCTCCATAAATTCCCTTTAGTTTTTACGTACCACGCTACATTCTTCTTTATTGTGCTGTACACATGATCACACAGTGTTGTTGGCCTATGATGTATGATGTATGATGAACATTATTCCAACAATACACATATTGCATGTGAAAAATAAGCTTTTTCTGCTTAAAATTAGCAGCTTGTTTGTTCAGTTCAACCAAACTCTCTGGCCCCTCCCTAACGGTGACGTAACAGGCAAGACTGTTACGTATGTTGACCCCCCCCCCTCACTGTTGTAACAGCGGTGAGTATAAAAAGCAGAACACTGGCTGACTGTAGCTCCACTTTGTGCCTCTCACACATAAACTTCTGGTAGCGAGACGACGTTCAGGAACTAGATACATTTTTCTTCTGTGGCAGTAAACCCACAACACAGAAACTGTGCTACATTCAGAGCTTTACAGCTGTGACAAACAGCGGGGCTATGACTATTTTTTTTTGGACCCATCCATCCACCTCGACCTCCCCAAGCCAACTTTATTGGATTTTGTTATGCATCAAAAACAAACGTCCAGGGACAAAATAAGTTTACATATTGTATGAACCAAAGGAGCACAATTATAAGCGATGTATCTATCCAACTGAATGTGAATTTCTTAAACCATAAATGATCTTTATTCACTGTCTCTAAGCCAATTTTTGCAGTAATTTATTATAAACCCTGTCATGGACGGGTGACCTGTGCAGCGTGTACCTCACATCTCACCCAGTGCATACTGGGAAAGACTCCAGATCCTCGCTGCCCTGAAACAAGAAAAAGCTGCCAAGAAAATGAATAGATGGGTGTATGCAAACGAGACAATTTCAGACATGTTTGGGTGTGTTTTTTCAGGAGTCACTCCTTTATATAAAACTATAGACATCTTAGTTTCTTCATTATATCTCATATATACCGTATATACACTACATCTGTGGAGTCAACACTACACAGCCTTTGACAAAGACACTGAAACAGGGATGAACAGTTACCTTCCAGTCACTAGACGGCGTCTCCCGCCACCCGGCCAGCCGGAATAAATACAGTCAGTGTGCGAGCAGCGATTCCCTCAAACGCGTCTGGAAAAGTCTGGAGATCTGAGAGGTTATTTATTTAACACAGTGCCCGGTGTGCACGGACCTCCCACCACCAAAAACCCAAACCTCATTCATTCATCCGTCTGCACGCTCTCCTCTCTACTATCACTACACACACACACACACACACACACACACACACACACACACACACACACACACACACACACACACAAACACACTTCTGTTGGTCGAAAAGTAGGCCAAAGTAGGAAAAACTTTTTTTTAAGGGAAAAGATGCTTGTTTGTGTGTGTGTGTGTGTGTGTGTGTGTGTGTGTGTGTGTGTGTTTAGTGCAGGAGCAGCATGCTGACCGAGGGGACTTTGTGCCGAGCGAGGGCTTCATCTGTTACGGCCGTGTGGTCCAGTTAGTGTGCACTGAGTCTGGAGTCGCTCTGCCTCTCATGGTAAAAAACACACACACACACACACACACACACACACACACACACACACACACACACACACACACACACACACACACATAAATGTACAGTAGTTTATGAGACACATGCGATAACATAAACATATTTATTAAAGAGCATTTTTTGCAAATCTTGCATCTACCTGCAAAAGATAATTATAGTGATAAAATGACCTGGCAAAGGTCCGCAGTGATGAACTGTCCTCACTGTTATCCAACTATCCTGTTTTGTGCTCTTCTTCTTTTTTTTGTTAAGTATCAGCTCAGGCACCGTCTTGAAAGTATAATTTTAACTAGATACCCAATCCTAGTTGCTAATACAGAAAACAATACCAAGTACAGAAACACGCTGCAAGATGCACCACACAGCTGAAATGTTTCCAGGGGACACTAAACTACTACTCAACTTTATTGTCAGTGTAGAGTACAAGAACAAAGACAAGGAAATGCAGTTTGCGTCCAACCAGAAGTGCAAAAAAGCAGAAACATGCATATACTTATTACTAGATTGTCAATTCAAATAATCTGATGAAATATATATAATTACAACAAGATATCTGCAATAATATCATGTGACCAAAATGTTAAAATTAATCAAAAAAAAATGGTTTAAAGAAACAATTCAAAAGGGGTACATTATTGAAAAAAGTTTGAGAACCACTGGTGTAGTGCAACGATGGTGCAGGGTGGGTCGATCCTTCTTCCAAAAAGTAATGAAAGTAGTTGTGTCATCAAAGAGGAGCCCCATACAAAGAGAGGAAAAAAAGGCTCTCTTGAGTGAAGCTGTCTGGTCTGATTATACACAGCGTTAAGGACCAATCACCACTCTGATCCTATATGTCTTACAGATGTGTGCCTGTGCAGCTGTTACATAACCCGCTAATCCCCAAAAACGCTGTTATTGCTGAGCGTGACCTCCACTTTAAATTAAACTTAGACCTCTTAGCAGAAGCCTTCACAATCCGCTGACTCTTTCTCCTCCTCACCTGCTGTCATAACAAGCTCGGCCGCTGCACGCTACACCTCCATGTGTTTTTGTGGTCGAGGCCTTTTTTCGCTGCACGCTTTGCTGCATCAGCAGCGGTGAAAAGACTTATATACTACTTCATATAGAGGTTTAGGTATCCTGTGTGCGGTGCAGTAAAGGGTGTGTTTGATTGAGTTAATACTTAGGATTCAGGCTCAAGGTCTGGAGATACCAGAAGTGATTTTTTGTGAAACCTCCAGCGATGTGCAAACCATAGGCGCCGATTTATGTTTTCCTCCGTGGGTGCTCATGGGTGCACTCCCTTTACAAAAAAAAAGTAGTCAAAAAATTTTTGCATTTCAGAACCTTAGGAAATGGACAGCGGCCAACACGAACACACACGCCTATTAACTCGATAGTAAAGCCGTAAAGTAGGCTATCTTTCATCTCAGGACAGCGCCACAGATAGGATTGGAGATGAAAAGTTTAACTGACACGTAACCGCGATCAGCTTCGTGGGAAATTAAGAATCACTAAAGAGTTTTCATCCGAGAGACGCTGTGATTGGTGGATAGGATATGGAGCAGGGGACTGACAGCGACATAACCAATCACACTATGACAGATGCTTCACTTAGCACCAACTGCAATGTTTAATTTTAAATGAATGTAGCCTACTGGCAGTCTGGCACACGTGGGTCCTCAGTATTTTCCGCGGGTGCTTGAGCACCCACGGTATCAGCGCCTATGGTGCAGACCGCCTGGTGTCCTGAAGCTTCCTGAAGGCACCTCTGTCCTGTCTGATTTAACTCTCTTTTGCTCTCCGTACATTTGTAAGCTAAACCAACTTCTTTCTGTCACTTTTGACCTGACTACTGATCTTAAAAAACCTTTTCCTCTTGATGTGAAGTGTGCAGCTTTGTTAATAGGCAAAGCAGAACGATAACTTCATCACAGTTTGAATTATTTGTTTTTCAAGCTTTGTCATATTTCCCTCAATAGCCGTCAGAGTTCAGTTTTGTCTGCCTAACCCAGCGCTCATTATACACACATGAGATTCTACTAAGTATACAATAAATGTGTAGCCTGGATGCCAGCCGAACTTAGCCCCGCCCACAACATTTGAGGTCGGGAAGTTCGGTCTGGACTTGATCCGTTGTGGAGCAACTATGCTCGAACCAGAGCTGTTCGGACCAATCAAATTGTCAGAGTGGGCTTTATACGATGATGGACAGATGATCAACAGTAACGTAATCAACCACGTCACCAAAGAACGCTTGGGTTGAATTTGTTTACAAGATGTGTAGATTCCGCCATCGCGTCTGTTATAGAAGATATCGACAGCGCATCTATCTATAAAATGCAGGAAGCTCTGTCTGTCTATGTGGGTGTTATGCGCATATTTCTTGAAGAGAGTTAGTCCGATGGATTTCAAACTTGACAGGTGTCTTGCTACGGGCACGAGTGCAGTGCCAAGTTTGACGTTGTTTGGATTAGAAATACAAAAGATATTGTTAAATATATAGGTAAAAGAAGCACACATTGGCTTTTGCCGCTCTAGCCGCTGGCCATTCCCCCTCTCACCCTGAGGACCAGAGAGCAGCGAAGTTTTGGCAGCTTAAATGTGATATACACCTCAGACCCACAAAAATGTGCAAAGTTGCACTACTTTGGACTGTCTTTGACTTTGAATAAACAAACTAAATCTCGGAGATTATTCCTTCAGAGCGCTGTGCAATGTGAGAAAATCTCAGAGTTGAACTGGGCAGATACATCAGTTTTCATCATACTCACCCTGGGTCGGGTTAATTAAGTCGCCAAAATGCCCCCGTGAATCAAATCCCCTACTTCACCGTTAACCACCAAACCACTAAACCTGTATGGAAATGAACACCTCTGCTGAAATGTTAAATTCGTTAACGATCATACGACATGAGACAACGTCTCTCTCTCTCTCTCTCTCTCTCTCTCTCTCTCTCTCTCTCCGCGCACACAAACGGTCCGGTTCTGGTGGTTGATGAACGCAGATAGGTGATGATTAGCTCTCATAATGGGCCAGTTGGGTAGCGCACTGCCATGAGTCCATGAGGCTAATGTCTGATTAGTACTCCACATTTTCATTGTGATATTTTGTGATTACATTCTGAATCTGCCCCGTTCTCTGTCAGGTAAATATAGTAGTACAATGTCTTCCTCTGATGTAGACGTAGCCTACACTGTAAGCCAGTAGCATAGGCTATACAGTGGAGTTGCATATTAAGTGATTTGGGGTCTTTCTGTAAGTCATTTTGGGGTACAATTTGGTTTTGAAGAATTGTACAAGCAGCAATACCACAGGCCAAGCAATCGACCGTTCCAAACAGGTACATTTTCAATGGGCACTGCACTAGTTCATTTTAAAAGAGGAACAGAGAACCGCGATCACGTGTGTGTGTGTGTGTGTGTGTGTGTGTGTGTGTGTGCGTGTGTGCGTGTGCGTGTGTGTGTGTGTGCACGCTCAGTTCCTCTTGTCCTCTCACTCATTGCCACACCCGTCCGCACGAAATGGAAACTGCCGCTTCTGCCTTTGCTCTGTCAAAGCCTGCCTTTGACTTGCAGCTTCTGTGGCGTCTCACATTGCTCTGATTGGTTGTAGGTCTATCCAATTGAGTGCAGAGGCATTTTCTAACCTGGTTTGGTTGAAACACGCCCCATAATCACAGCCCAATGGAGCAGTATCAGACTCATATTCTGACTAACCCTAGGAATCAATAAATGTGATTCGTAATTATGTCTTTTTATGTATGTTTCTCAGAAGGAAGATGCCCTCCTCGTGATCTGTTATCAGCTTTCTTACAGAAGCAAATTATTTTTCTCCAGAGTTGCAAAGTCACAAGTCACAAATATAAAGCAGCTAAATAAATATAAGATTATACAGGACTTTACTCTTTTGATTCCTACCAGAGACCTTTGTTGCTTGTCATTCTCTCATCTCTCTCTCTCCCTCCCCTCATTTTCGGTTTGTCTTTATACCATCAGCTGTCCAATAAAAAGGCAAAAATGCCATCAGCCCAAACATACCTACAGTGTGGGTGTGTCAGTCTTGACTGAAATGTCTCAACAACTGTTTGTTGTTTGTACATATAGTCACTGTCCACAGAGGATGAATCTTATTGGCTTTTATCGTATTTATTATATGTGTGACAAATCTAAGAGCTCCTTGTTTCATCACAATATCATCTTGAGTATACAGAGGACATTATATTTCCTGAAGTCCTGAAAACATTCCTGAGATTTTTGATGGAGTCAAGTTGACTAACCGGTCGTTTTGGTCTTTAGTCGATTAGTCATTTTTTTAATTCTTTTTCAGTGCAGTTATTGACTAATTTTCAAGAAACGTCTGAGCACATCTCTGGTAAACACAAGATCTAAAGTGGTGCTTTTTGCATGATTCTTTGTGGAGAAACTCCGTTACACAGATCTCTGTTGATTTAATCACGTTTGATTATTGATCTCGTCTCGTTCGTGTCTGCAGGTGATCCGTAAGGTCAACAAGCAGCACGCCATCTTGGACGTGGACGAGCCGGTCTCTCAGCTCCACAAATGCGCCTTCCAGTTCCGAGATGATCCACAGTCCTACCTGTGTTTATCCAACGACACCATCATACAGCACCGGGTCAGACTCCCCCACTCGCCCCCTCTTTCTGTTCTTTCTGTCCCCTCTTTATCTTCACTCCCTCCTTCTCTGTCTTCCTCTGCCCTCTCTCACTCTTACCTTTTCTGTTTTTCCTCTCCCAACAAATCTTCCATCCTTACCTTCCCTTCCCTCTCTTCCTCCCTCTGTTTCTTCCTTCCCTTCCCTTCCCTTCCCTTCCCTTCCCTTCAGGCCCCGTCCAGCGGCAGAGACCCGGGCAGAGTGGTGCTGAACGACGGGTCCTGCTGGACCATCATCGGAGTGGAAGCAGTGGAATTCACCTTTAATCAGGGTCCCGCCTGCATCCAGACACCAGTTACTCCTTTTCCTGTTATGACCGGGTTAGAGGTGAGTTGGAGGGGTACCAGGACTTAGACCAGAGGTCTGCAACCGGCAAACCCTCTCCAGTGGCTATAGCTTTGAAAAAAATAATGTGGAAGTAAATAACGGATATTCTTACATAATCAATGTACATAGCATTTAAAGGTCCAATGTGTGGGAATTTCTCCCATCTAGTGTTGAGATCTATATATCGCAATCAACTCTCTCACGCCACGCAGTTCAAAGTGCGTATTACAGCTACGGTAGCCTTCACGCTTCAAAAAGCCGGTGTCTTGCTCTTTTCAATATCTTTTTTCTTTTTCTGGGTGAAGAAGAAGACTCCTGTTACTGAAATTTGGATTTTGAATACGTGTGGTCCTCCATGTTTCCTTCTTCAAACTTGCCGGGGCCGGGAAGCTACGATACCCATTAGCAGCATTAGCAGCATTAGCAGCACCTGTGACTTTATCATGTGACAGCAAAAACGCGAAAGGCGGAGCAGTATGTCCTGTATATGTAACGTATTTGAAGATGGCGCATGAATATGGAGCGTCTTCCCCAGTTCCTGCAAACGCAAATGTAAAATTTTAAGCCATTGGAATTGATGGTGGTGGTAATTCATGAAATAGGACAAGTTTGTAAATGGGCAACACAGATTTTGAGAATGAACAACTAAAAACGTTACACGCTGGACCTTTAATTTCACTAAATTGTGTGTCTACGTACCTCTACGGCCTGGCACCTTATATTCTACAGTTTGCCCCTCTCTGCAAAGATGAGTGTGCTATCTTAGTGTAGAGGATCTTTGATATAGCTATGAAAAGTAAAGCACTGTTATTTGTATGTGTTCCACGTATTGATTGCTGTGACTGCCGCGTTATAAGAGCGATGTTGGCCGTGTAGAGAGGAGGTTGGGGTGGAGGTTTGGATCATAAAACACAGGGCTTCCAGAGTTCGCTTCCCGGGGAAAATACAAGACTTTCAGCCAGGAAACGTGTATTTGTGTCCCGGGAGTGTTTTAATCTAAACCATGATATTTTCCCTAAACTTAAAGGTGCTCTAAGCGATGTGACGCGTTTTTTAGGCTACATCATTTTTTGTGACATACAGCAAACATCTACTCACTATCCGCTAGCTGCCTGTCCCCTGAACACACTGTAAAAAAACACGGTCTCTGTAGACAGCCCAGGCTCCACAAACAGCAACAAAAACAAACTGCGCCAACCTGCGCAGGAAACATAACAAACAGTGTTCCAGCCAATAACCTACAAGAAGAATTTGGGGATGGGGGTTGGGGGGTTAGTGCCATGGATGTATTAGTGCGCGGAAGGGAAGGGGAGGGGACGGGATGAGAAGGAGGGAGGGGCGAGCTAGCCTCGTTTTGTTTGACAATACTTCGAAGGTCAACAAGAAGTAATGTCACCCAACATCGCTTAGATCAACTTTAACTAACGGTTTTGGTGCCTAAACGTAACTGTTGTCGCCGCATGACGCTCACTTGGCTAAACTCAACTAGTGACCGGCCGGCTGTCGCCTAATTTTGTGTGATATCATATGAATTGGTGTGCATAAATCTTTGTACCATATTGACGAAACCGTTGATGAGAATGCGTTAAAAGTCGATTAAATAGACTGTGTACCTTCATTATAGGGCTCAAATATGTTTTGCGGCTCTAAAAAGATTCCAAAAATGCTGAAAATGGCTCTTTTCATCATCAAACATAGCAAGATTAATGCGCTGCTCCACACAGATTTGTATTAATTCAAGCACAAAAAAATCATCCTCCAAAGACTGACATACAGTAGATAATCTGTCACCATCATTACCTTTAGCTCTTCAATCAAAGGTACTTCATCACCATGTGGTAATGTGAACAGTTGAAAAGCAAAACGAACGTGTGTGTGTGTGTGTGTGTGTGTGTGTGTGTGTGTGTGTGTGTTTGTGCGTGCGTGCGTGCGTGCGTGCGTGCGTGCGTGTGTGTGTGCGTGCGTGCGTGTGCGTGTGTTCCTGCAGGTGAATGGTGGAGGACACGTTGCCATGTTGGAGATCCAGGGAGACAACCTCAGCCCTCATCTCAAAGTGTGGTTCGGAAACAACGAGGCTGAGACAATGTTCAAGTGAGTTAACAGGAGACAGAAAGACAGCGTGTGAGAGGAGATTTATTCAGTTGAGCAGATGGTAAGAAGTGACCATAAGAGGAGATGAAGGGTGTTACCAGCCAGCTTGGGGGGGAAAGGGACACAACACAGAACCAGGTGGTTTTGATATATTAAAGATATTTATTAACAGAAAGAGTTTTTAAAAAATTTACAAACTCAGGAGCACCTCAATTTGAGCATGTGCAAGTGACGTGTAACAAAGATTTAACACAGATTTCAACAAAACATTACCAGAGTCACGTTGGCTGTTAAAGTGGAATCCCAGCTGCAGCGAGTGACAATCTGACACCATATTGTAACCACAGGTAAGCTTGATTGCTCCTTCTGGATTGGAGGGCGAGGCAGGGTGCAGGAGAAGAGTAGAAGAGACTCTAGAAGTGATGAGGGGGAGACAGGGGCTGTGTCTCAAACCGCCTACTTGCACACTTCAAACACTTAGTTTTAAGTATATAGTGTAGATAACACACTCAGTGTGGAACGATGGAACCTACTCGCACTAAACGGCCGCCATCTTGACTACAAAGTGGAAGGGGAGGGACCAGGGACGTCGGCAAGTTTATATTGCAAGCTCCACGCCCTTGACCGGCAGCTGATTGGACGAACGCGTCACGTGGGTCTGGCTGCTCCCGAATTTCAAAACCTCCCATAATGGCGGCTCGTTCGGAATACGATCTCGTATTTTACGAAAATAGTTCACCAAAACGTGTTTCTGAAAACATTTTAAGCGAGAAATAGGCCATGCAGTTGCAGAATCTGTCTGTTTTTTTGATCGACAAAGGACAGTTTAAAAGATTTTCGTCAGGTTTTGAGAGGTAGTGAGCCGAGCGACCGCTCCTCATTTGCATACAGGAAAGCCCGTATTTTTGGCGGGCTGGAAAATAGCGTTCACATGTGTTGCGTTCGTCGCGTTCGTCACTCTCATCCCGCTCGTCATTTCCGGTAAATGTTTTAACATAAGTGTTCCTGTTGGGAAAATACTAACTATGGAAAGTGGGCACTACGGCAGTAAGTGGTCAGTGCACATTAGCAGTGTACTGACGGAAATATGCGGAATGAGACACAGCCAGGGTCATACGGAGCTAACGGAGCTTTTATGACGTATAGCAACAGATACAAATCTCATCAATCATCAAACAGCCCCTGATAGGATTCATTTGGGAACTGTATGTGTGTTTCTGGTTTTCACGTGTCTGTAAACATGACTTCTTCTGAAGAAACTCCCCCAGAAACCAAACATGAGCGAAAGAAATCTAAACTGGTCTATTAACAAGCGTGCAGTACAGTATTACCTGCAGACACTCGGGCCAACAGTTATCATTATACTTTTATTGGTAGTCTGTTGTCTGCTTGCTTTTTATAGCTGGTGGAAAATACTTTGCTGGGGAAAATACTTTGTGTCCGACTATTTAACACGTCTCGCTCCAGATCTGACAGAAGATGATGATTCTTTAGATGAACAAAAACCTGTAGTTGTTTAAAAATAAACTGGAGAAATATTATATGCATTTTTTTTTGTCTATTTGAGTTCAAAGTGTCATCAAAGTCATGGAAGAAGTACTCAAATTATTTAAGGAAGTCATGTAAATAATACTCCATGATGAGTAAAAGTCCTTCGTTTAATATCCTACTTAAGTACAAGTGAGTTTTCTTGCTGTGTACTGAATGGAATTTGCTGTTTTAACCCGTGTATGACAGCGACTGCATGAGTAGCTTCTGTGTAGGTGGATTTTTGCTTTCACAATCAGTTTAGGGGCCCCACTTCTTGTATTTATGACTGTTTCGTGCCGTTTGCTCTCATGCTGCTTTACCACAGAGGCTCCAGGTGTAGAGCGCAGCAGCACCGAGGGCAAATTAAAGTTTTTGTCTTTTTTTAAGTGAGACCGCTCACGTCTGTGAAGCTGGCTGCTCATAAACGTTTGTTTTATGACAAATTAAGTGGCACCTCCACACCAAATATTATGTAACCAAGCAGGTTGAACCCAAATTATATTTCATTTGACCCAGAATGTGAAAGCAGTTATTTTGTTTGTTGAGGAATTTCAATAAAGAACAGCAGACCTGCAGCATGTCGTCCTGCAGAGATCTGTGGTTTTAGGAAAAGACGTCTGGCTTTCAGTTAGGGATGACCTCTCCAATAAGTTTAAATGTATAACTCACAAAATATAACAATATGTCACAGATGTCCACTCATTCGGAAAGGGAAAGGCGCTTAGCTTAGCAGAAAGACTGCTAACGGGGAAACAGCTATCCCGGCTCTGTCCAAACGTTGTAAAATCTGCCTTTCAGCCTGTCTGAAGTTCTCTGATTAACACATTCTATCTTGTTTGTTTAATCCGAACTATAGCCATTTGTAAAAAGCTAGCTTTCAACCTCGTTTCCAGTCTTCATGGCAAGCTAAGTCCCCAGACGGTCCAGCCAAAACGCAGGTCTTTCCATCCATTTTGAATGGTGGTAGTGCGTTTATAGTAGTGCGTTCCCACAGCCCTATGTTCCCATATTTCTAGGACATTTTCAAAATTAGGTCTTGTGTTCCTACATTTCCCTTCAATTTAAGACCTATCCTCCCACAACATTTTTTAGGGTTAGGGGGATAAAATCTGATTTTTGAAAAAGGAAATGTGGGAACATAGGGCCTAATTTTAAGAAAAATCTTAGAAATGTGGGAACATAGGGCTGTGGGAACATAGGCATGCTCCCGTTTATACTGTGGCGGTGGATGCCGCAGAGGGGAGCCAAAAAAAAAAAAAAAAACAGTAACCCATTCAAATGTTTAAGCGTCTTCATTCTGTTTCAAAAAGTTTTATTATGGCTTTGTTTAGAGACTCAATCTCCTCATTTGTTTGGGACTCTGGACATTGTTGGGGAAAGAAGGTGGGCAGTTTTCCCAAACAAGTTTGACAAAAAATATTCTCCACAGTTATGACATTCAACTTACTGAACTTTCCTACTGACTACTTACCTGCATTCATCCGTTTAAGAGTCTGAGCCAAGCCTGGACCTGAGAAGCATAAAGGGGCTTATGTTATATTCAAAAGTCACCTGGAGAAACTCAGCTCGGCTTCCAGGGAACAATCCTCTCTCTAACTCTTGTGCGGGGGGTCTGTAAGTTACCGGAGGGCCGCGGCAGCAGCTTGACATTCAGGCGTCTCTTATGACGCATCCCGGATCAAAACAACCTCTCTGACGTCAGAGTCCACCTCAGACCCCACACCTAAAGTGCTGAGGCATCGTAAGTCAGGGTCTCTGGCTAGGAGCGGCTCGCCACCAGCTTCTGCAAATATACCTCCCGTCAGCAGCAGCTCGGCAGCGTAGAGGAAAGCCGTATTTATTTAACACAGTCATCCACAATGTGCTGTTTGTACGAGGAGCTGCAGCAAATTAGGAACACGATCCTCCGCTGCCATGCGAGCCAGAGGTGTAGTGTCGGTTTAAATGAAATACCTATACACATGTATATATAAAGAGCATTCAAGATTTCTGCTGCTCGTGTTTCATATCAACCACAGAACTACATGTATGTTTAGTCTGTGACATAACCATCTAATTATTTACTTCCTTAGTTTATTTTTCATTTATTTTCCTTAGTTGTTATTGTTGCTCCTCAGGTTTGAAACAAATCTCCTGAAAAGTCAACAGAAGTGCAGATTAAAAGACCAAAATCAATTGTCAACTGGCGCACGCTTTCTAACTTGCAAAGAAAAGTTGAATAGCTGGCAACATTTTCTGTACTAGATGAAGGTCTAGTTAGACAGTGTGCTGTGTTTCTTTGCAACTTTTGATCTACTCGTCCCCCACCGGTCTCATGTTATAGATGTGCAAAGTACTTTTCTGTTCTGATGTCCACATTGTTAAACATTGTCTCGTCTGTTTGTTTAAAAAAAACAAAAAAAACGTATTTTTGCTGCTGAGCTGGTAGTGAACGGAAGCCTGATGTGGTCATACTCAGATTATAGTCAGAGTATGAGTCTGATACTGCTCCACTGGGCTGTGATTATGGGGTGTGTTTCAACCGAACCAGGAAAGAAAACACCTCTGCACTCAATTGGATAGACCTACAACCAATCAGAGCAACAGATAGACCTACAACCAATCAGAGCAACGGAGCATGTGACGTATGTTGAGCGACGCATAGTTGTCAACAGTGTTGGGGAAGTTCCTTTTAAAAAGTAGTGTTTGCTTGTTACTCGTTACTTCTTAAAAAAGTAATCTGTTACTTTACTTAGTTACCCCCTGTGGTGTCTTAAATAGTAATGCTGTGATGCTGTATGAAGAGGAATCCGCCGACACTGTTCTTGATTATAAAAAGGTTTATTACAAGCAAAGATTCAGCATCAATTTTACAAACTCCTGCAGAGAGCTTGGAGAACGACCAACCCAAATTCTTCCAAAAAGTCGCTCCGCCTTTTCTTTGTGTGAACAACGTATATATCCTATGCATTGTATCAACATAGGACGTGATATGTTCTCAGTAAATGTAGAGTAAAGTTCATAGGACTCCTTATACCAAACCTTTAAGCAAAGTTTATAGAAAGTTATAGAATGGTCATATACTACACCCCTATGGAAAGTAACTTTTTACTTTACTCGTTACTTTTACGTTACTTTTAAAAGCAGGGGTCGCTGGCAGAGACTGAAGTTAATTATACAAAAACTATCTTTGACCATAAAGCCAGTCTCTGGTTTATCAGTGAAGTGTCTGAACTACACTGCAGACTGGATTCTCTGCTCACAGAGTGACGGCTGATTCATTCATTCATTATCAGCGCGGGTTGAATGCACATCAGCAGGTCACCGGCGTTACACGGTGTTAGTGCATGTACCGGTCGCGCAGCCACGATGGTCCGTGCATTGTCATAGACACATTTCTTTCTTTCTTTTCTGGAAATCCTTGCGTGTCCGTGCAACCGACACAAGTTCACAGCGGTCCGCTGCATGTATCCACCGCATCCATCTGTGAGGTTGTCAGTTTTGTGTCTGCCTGGCTCAGAGCACCATCTAGCAATAAGCCATGAAGCTTAAAACGCTCTCAAAAGTTAGCTTTGGCTGCTCTCGCTTGCCATGATTACTTTGCTACCAGCCTCTGTCACGTCCCGTGTGGAGCTTGTGAGCGCGCAGCAGACAAGACAGTGTCGCTGTCAAATCTGTCCCTGGGAAAAGTAACGTTGCGCCGAATTGAAAAAGGAACTACGTTTCGTTACCAAATTTTCAGTAGTAGCGCGTTACACTACTTTTTACCCGAAAAAGTAGTTACATTACTGTAACGCGTTACTTTGTTACTTTGTAACGCGTTACACCCAACACTCATGTCAACAGAACTCAACTGCACGCATGCGCTGTCGATATCTTCTAAAACAGACGCGATGGCGGAATCTAGACATCTCAATTCTCCAGCGGCAGCCATCTTTGTTGTAAACAAATTCAAACCACTCACTCTTTGGTGACGTGGTTGATTACGTTACTGTTGATCATCTGTCCATCATTGTATGAAGCCTGCCCTGACAATTTGATTGGTCCAAACAGCTCTGGTTCGGGTGTAGTTGCTCCACAACGGATCAAGTTCAGACCGAACTTCCCGACCTCAAATGTTATAAATAAAATGAAAGACATAAAACTCTCTTGCGCTGCAGTCAGGTGATGATTCTATGAAATATATTGATTAGCGTAGTTTTTATAACCGTACTTACTTGATTTGGAACATTTTTGTTTACCGTTTCCCCTGGTTTTAAAGTCGTAGCCACCAGTTTCAGCCCTGGAACAGCCAGTGAGTGTGTTGAGTCAGGCCCATATGAAGTGGTCTAGGCTTTGAGGCAAATTGAACATAGCGGCCAAAACGGTTGAATTACACCTCCCGGCCCGTCACGTGATGCCCTCGGGCTCAAAGAGACTTTTTCACATAGACTTACATGGAGAAAGAGACGTCTGTAATAATGCCACAAGCCCCGCGAAATGACTAGTTTCACTATAAGACTTTGATCCATTTGGTCAAATAACATTTGGAAAGTCTAGAAGAGCCACACAATTAAATCATTTATAGATGGTAGAGGTCTCTAGTGCGCCTGCTTTATGGGCTGCATAGTGCGGAAGCAGCAGCGATTATCCGAGTAATTTTTGGCTCCATGGTGGCTTCAAACGCCACTAAGCAACTCTCATAGGAATGAACAGGGCTCCACCTCGATCACTGTATCCAGTTCTTATTATACATCCATGGCATTGAAGTGAAAAATAGGAAATACTTCAACTGTAGGACGGTGATGGCTGCCATTGTAACATGTACTTTATCCGGTTGAAATTGAAGGATCTGTTTTCCAGGTCGACCCAGCACCACCACATTTTATTACATCTTGTTTTTTTTCCTCCCAGGTCTCCCAAATCTCTGCTCTGCGTCGTCCCCGACGTCTCCGCGTTCAGTGACGGCTGGCGCTGTCTGCGACGCATCATCACCGTCCCTCTGTGTCTCATCCGATCGGACGGCCTGATCTATCGCACGTCCTTCAGTTTCACCTACACCCCGGAGCTCCAGCCGCCGCCGCCGTCCATCCGGGGAGCGTCAGGAGGAGGGAAAAGAGAGGGGGGGATGGAGGGGGACGAGCAGGACGACAGCCTGTTAGAGACCATACACCAGGAGTTCACCAGAGCCAACTTCCACCTCTTCATGCAGAGTTAGCTCATTGAGTCCTCAGGTGAATGTTTGGAGCAAAAATCTGATTATAAGCATGAAACTGTTTTGGATCAACACTGTGCAACTTTTGCCCCATGCTGAACTACCGGACTATCAAGGTTTATTTATTGTCTCTGACAGGGTTGCATGAAATTCAGTTGTAGTCCCTTTATGCTACACATTAAAACAAAACAAACAGAACTGTGTTCCTTTTGTGCATATTTTGAAAAATCAGAGCATGTGAGCAAAGTGGAGCTCTTCGCTCCCCCGCTCAAAGCCGCTCCGATCAATATCGCTCCGTGTCTTAGTCTCGCATTGCCAGATCTATCTCCACACGCTGTGGAGTAAGGCCCGGACTCAGCGACTGTGGCTCTGCAAAATATTCCCGGGAAGGAACTTGTTTTGGAGAAAGCAAAGCCTGAAATCCCTTGTGTGAGCCACACGGAAATGTACTTCCGTTGAGCCAGACTTCTCCGAGCTCAACTAAGATTTCACTCCGCTACTACTCAAATCGCTCACCACTCGCTCCAAATAAAAGAAAAAAAGCTGTGTTGATTGTTTATCAGATGAATGGCGCCCATCCTCCCTTCACGCCAAGAGCTCGGATACAGAGATGGGCTCGGGCATGCTTCAAACTAATGGTGTGAATTAGACTGGAGCCAAATTGGAGCGGGTTGGAGCAGGAGATTAGGCACAGACGCTCAAACATTATAAAAATCGTCTCCATCCAAAATCCTCAAGCTTCCCGCTTGTTCGCTCTCTGCTCCAATAAACCCTATAAAGAGTTGTAGAGAGCTATAGTGTGATCAAGAATGTGGTTTCTGGAGAATGGACACGCGAGCTGAAGGCCGAGTGTTGTGAGAGAAAGCAGCAGCTTCCCATTTTATCCTCTGAGAAACAGCAGTCAACTCAATATTCTGTGAAATGATTGTGTGTCTGTGTGTGTGTGTGTGTGTGTGTGTGTGTGTGTGTGTGTGTGTGTGTGTGTGTGTGTGTGTGTGTGTGTGTGTGTCTGTGTGTGTGTGTGTTACAGCCTCTGTAACTGTTATATGTGTTTAGCGGTGAAACAGCAGCACGAGTTTCTCCCGGAGGATCCCTCTGAATGTTTTCAATCACTTTACCATCCAAACTTTGGTGAGTGATGTAAGAACTATTAAAAGAAAAAGATTCTCTGCAAAGTTTGTGAAGTTAAGAGAGAATCCGAACGAGAATCCGATACGAGCAAACCTCACTCAAGAAAGTACGATAAGTTTAGGATAAGAATTTTTAAAATGCTGTCGCATGAGGCCCAATATACAGTATATTTCAGTAGTTTATCATCAGATCAGGAAACTGATAAACGTGTGCAGAACCAAAATCTTTCCCAGTACAGAGCTGCTAGAGCTTTGTGTCAGGAACAAGGAGGTTCATTGTATTCTGTTTTGTGCTGCTTGTGATCTTCTTCTGTACACGTTTATTAAACCGAAGGCCGCAGAGCACAGTGATGACAGAAATCCTTTGGCTCACGTCCAACACGTCCACGCCTGACTCACATTTTGAACCTTAAAGCTCTCCTCCTTCTTCTGTTAATCCAATTATTAAAGTGTCTGGAAGCAGCGAAACTCTACAAACCAACAAATCCGACACCACCCGACTTTGTTCCACACTTTGTTCCCACTGTACGTTTGATCTTTGGGAAGTTGAGTTAAGAGTAATGAAGTTTGTGTGCTTCTTTTGTTCCAAACAAGTGAAGCAGGAGATAATCACACAAGCATGACGGGGCCTCCCACGTGGCCATGTTGCTCGACAGTAAACCCAAAATTTCATTCTCTTTTCATCTGGATACATTCTCAATAACCGTTTATTATCAGATCAGACAGTATGTGAGGAAATCCTCTCTTCTTTTCAGAGTAATTAGTGAGAAACACAGACTAAGATTATCAGATTTCTTTCTGTCGACATGACAGTGTTTATATAAAGTTTGTAATCCCATCGCAGAGATATTCTCTGAGAGCAAACTAAGCGCTCACTCCACCTCTTCCTTAAGAGCACCAGGCCGATATGAAGTGAATGACCTGAGATGAACTCGGCAACAAAACTGATGTGTGAGCAACTTTAACTGGTGCCATCTTTGAACGCAAATACTGCACCAACATAGATCAGTGTTTTTATTGCATTCCTATTGTTTTCCTAACCCTAAGTAAATTATTTGCCTAAACTTAACTAGTTTTTTTTCACAACCTTAAAGATGCAGTAGGTAAGACTTATAAAACTAACTTTCTGTCATATTTGCTGAAACTGACCCTATGTTCCAGTAGAACTACATGAAGCTGGTAATTTAAAAAGAAATCCGGCATCTTTTGCACCACCTACAGCCTGTAGTGTGATTTGCAAAAATCCACAGCTCCCTGTTCAGATGCACCAATCATGGCCAGAGGGGGTGTCTAACATTCATTCTCCCTTGTGGGGGGAGGGGCTTAGGAGACCATTTGGGCTTTAGCAGAAAGGGGGGGAGGGACTGAAAAGTTGTCAATGTTCAAATTATTTGGCTAAGTCCTGGATCTTCACAATCCTACCTACAGCACCTTTAAATGCGTGTTTAAAACTGTAACTTGTTTCTTTTAATAGAACGGTCACATGGTTAAAATTTCCACCTCGGTCACATGTTTAAAATGGCCACTGTGCGGCTGTAAATAGTCTTTTTGACTAAGATTTATTCTGTCGTTCAGAGAAGAGGAAGTGTTGGAACATCAGGCTCCATGGTGTTTTAAGCCCCCAACGTCGACTTCAAGGCAGCGCTACGACCGTCAACTTCAAAGCACTTAACCATTGCCTAATCCTAGTGCCTTCCAGGCAGCACTGCCTGGAAGACGACGTTGGGGGCTTAAAACACTGAACATCAGCTATGGCGGTTGAGCCTTAGCTACTTAGTCCGTATGGGACTTGAACCAGCAACCCTCCGGTTCCCAACCCAACTCCCTATGGACTGAGATACTGCCACCCCCAAAAAGACTGATTATTTACACCCTTTCAACATCTATCTGTGTCTCAAACCGCCTGAATGGTTTCAACAATCCACCTCAGTTTCCCAAAACTCTTTCTGAACTTAGGATTTAATTACTGTAAGAGTATCTGCAAGGTTCCTTCTAATTTTGGACTGAAACAACAAGACATTGATCCCATTTGGGGTCCTGGCCCAAACTTTAGGCCTTAGTGCCCAACACATGTACAGTAGCTTGTCCGTCACGCAGCCGCCCAGACGGCAAGACGCCATGAGGCAGCCTATACGGAGGCCTCCACCTTCCCTCCAAACCTCCCGTGTCTAATATTCGGAGGGGAGCCGAGCGGCATGCGTCTCTCTTCCTGTACTCTTTCTCCCTTCCTCTCCTCCTCCTCTTCCTCGTCATTAGCAAGACAAACATGTGTGAGAGAGGAGGAAGGAGACGGGGAGAAACACAAGACCGTTCGGTCTCAGGGCTCCTAATCTCTATCATGTGGGAGAAACTTCAAACTGAGAGCTTCACGTGTCCAAAACACTGACTCGGCCCGCCACGTTTTCCCTTCCATCCTTCCATCCCTCCTGATGAATGAGAAGCCATATGAAAGGACCCATTCTTAGCTTCTCATCTGCAGGAACACACCTTCATTCTTCCTTCTCCACTGTTACGTAAAGAGTTCAATCACTTTAAACACTCCGCAGTTTAAGGTCATTTTGCGGTTTTGCTTCACGTTGAATATAGTCTCTTTTTGCTACCTAAAAACAGGAAGGACAATCTGTCATCACAACATACATTCTTCATAATCATTTATTGATTGTTTTAAGCAAAATAACAAACAGAAAGACAGCCTTTCTTTGTGCTACATAATGTGTAAAGACAGCGTTGTTTTTTGACCAAAATCTAAGACATCATTTTTATTTATATACTTGATGATGGCGATACTGAAATCTGTATCTTTGACAGTTCTTCTCCCTTTCATTCAGTGTGTTAGGATTTAGGATTTATTGCCATGTTTTCTGTTTGATAAAATATGGTAAAATACATTTCTGGTGTTACTGTAGCAGCTGTTCAGATGTTCATCCAGCACAAGTTTTCTCTCAGCCTGGGTGTATATCACGTTGTCCATAGATTGCCATCTTCTCATATAAACTTCGGACAATGTCTGACAGATCAGGTTGGGACATTGTCACAAGACAGCAGATTGTCCGTGTCAGACGCATTCTCCGTTTGGTTTAGGAGAGGGGTGGCGCCGTTCTTTGAATCCGTCTGATGAGTTCAGCGTCAGCGCTTTCTGACACAAGTTCCTGAATCTCGTCATCTGTTAATGACCCTTCTTCATTACCCTCAGATCACCCTTCCAAACAGTCTTTTTTCTAATCTTAACTAGTCGTTTTGGTGTCTAAACTTAACTGTCATTGCCACATGATAGTCACCTTTTCTCGGCTAAACTTAACCGTGAAGACCACTAAACTTGCTTGCTAAACGGTGAATGTGAACGGAGGGCGTTCACCTTCATTTTGTAGGATATCATATGATTTGTGGTGCATAGGTTTTTGTAAGATATCATACAAACTTATTCATGAGAACGCTTTGTTTTCGTTTCTTTTTTTAAGTAAAACAAGTAGTAAAGGTGAACGTTTGTGTCTGACTGCTCACAAAATGAAATAGCTTGATAGAAATGTTCCGTTGCCGTTGTTGGGACTCAAATCAGCAGACTGATATCATGAAGTGGCGTATGTATGTGTTATGAAGACGCACACTCACTTTTTAGCGTGTTTATCAACGCCGTTTGGCCTCCATTGACTAACATTACCTTGCGATTGCGTGTGAATTGACACCGTAGTGAGTAGTATGAAAGGGAGGTGTCGGGAGAGGTTAGTTGGGGTGGAGGATGGGTAAAACACAGGACTTTCACCCAGGAGAGCGGGTATAGTGTCCTGCGTGTGATATATCCTTTCCACTTTTGTTGTTTTGCTAAACCCAACCCAGTTCTTCTTTTCCTAAACCCAACTCGCGTGTGATGTTTCCTAAAACCAACCGTAGCCTCACGATAACACGCCACGTGGCTTCAGAAAGTGGCGTGTATGTTTACGCTGTGACGTTGCAGACTGCCGTCCGCTGTACACAGCGTAGACATACTTATATATTCCCATCGTCTTCCCCGAATCCTGCTTTGTTCCAGGACATGACTACCAAACACCATAGCTCAAAATGCGTACAGATAACACAAAAAGTGGAAAGCGGCGTGTATGTTTACGCAAAGTCATGATGTCATGTTGAAATCAGAAAGGAGGAAATCACAGAGAGTCCTTTTATGGCTGAAGTTTAGAGTAGAGGTGAAGGGGTTAAGGTCAGGATTAGGTTTAGCATTAAAAATAAGATTGGGGGTTAAACTGAGTGTTGTGTTTAATGTAAGAGGGAAATTGGATTGGAATCAAGTTTTAAATCCTCCCAGGGAGAACGTGGGTGCGTGGGTGCGTGCGTGCGTGCGTGCGTGTATTCTGTGTGCGTGTGTACAGGAGCAGTATTATGCCGGGGCCCTCGGCCTCATATCCCTCACAGTGTGGCCGGGGCCCCTCTGTCTCTCTGGGCTCTCTTTGTGTATTACAGTGGGATAAAGGAGCCTACTGTCCAAACCTGCTCTGCTTTACCACAATCCTTTTCCTGAATGTCATCACCTCGACATCACTGTGATGGACAGGCAGCGGGGCGAAGAAAGACAGGAAACATGAGAAAATGCAGACAGGTCCGAAAAAAAAGAGGTAAGCACTGAGAGAGGATATGAAAAGAGAAAGAAAGAAAGAAAGGAGATTGCTGGAAAGATGACTTGAAGATGCTAAATGGAATTGAGAATGTCATGGAAAAAGAGAAGGAAGACAGCAGATGAAAGTTATGTCCAACGAAAAAGGCAGATAAAAGACAAGTGGAGACAACAGATGACAGTCTTTGTCCAGTCATAGATCGGTCCAACATTAAGAAAGGCAGCGGGGGGTAAAGAAAGACAAGAAAACATGAGAAAATGCAGACAGAAGAGGAGAGGATATGAAAAGAGAAAGAAAGAAGGGAGACTGGCTGGAATAAGGATGCAGAAAAAGATTGGAGGATTAGAAATAGATAATTTGGACAAGAGAAGTAAAGGCTGGCAAAGACGAGACGTTACGTTAAAGACAATTTGTTACGTTACAGATGTTACATCAAAAGAATTAAAGACAGGAGAGAAAAGGACTCAGGAGAAAAGTTACGACCAAAGAAAAATGGATAAAGACAGGAGAGAAAAGGGCGAAAGTTACATTACGGAGACAACATATGACACTCTTTGTCCAGCCATAGATGGGTCTGACATTAGGACCCTTTCAGGTTGTCCTCAGAGCGGAGGACGATAGTTCATCAGCGGACATCGTCCTCTGTTGCTCACAGCTGTTCAGCTCCCGGTGCTGACAGGAGCTCTCAGTGAGGAATCTTCCTGTCAGAGCAACTAAAGAAATATGAGCAAGAATGCTAATTGTGAGGAGCTAACGGAGCATGGGAAATATGGGAGGAATGCTAATGATGGTTAATAGAGATTATACCCAGGTGGTGTTTGGTAGTCATGTCCTGGAACAAAGCAGGATTCGGGGAAGACGATGGGAAGATTGTGTAGACACTGACTGCCAGCTTCTTCTTTTTTTTCCCCTCAAAATGATTCTGTGATTGCTTCAGAGGGGTCAGCCCTATGTTCCCACAGCCCAATGGTCCCACATTTCTAAGAAATCGTTTTTCACTGAAAATTAGGCCCTATGTTCCCACATTTCTAAGATTTTTCTTAAAATTAGGCCCTACGTTAGGGTTAGGATTACATTCCATCTGTAGGCCATTGCTACTGGATAATAGGTTGTGTGTAATTGGCCACCAAATTGGGAGAAATGGGGATAAAATCTGATACAAATTTCTGAAAAAGGAAATGTGGGAACATAGGGCCTAATTTTGGAAAATTTTTTTTAGAAATGTGGGAACTGTGGGAACATAGGGCCTAATTTTGAAAAAAATTCAGACACGGGTTTATTCTGTGTTTTAAGCTTCTTCTTAACCTGCAGCACCAATAATTGATTTGTTTTCCACTTGCAACCAGCGTAACAAGCTGTAAACACAACACTGTCTTATCACCTTTTAAAGTTTTTTGCCCACACATGTGTTTTTGTTCTCCTAGTTTCGTCTTGCATTGCCAGACCATACTCCACAGTGCTGTGGAGTAATCATCTCGGGCGGCGCTAAGCTCCAGACGCAGCGACGGTGGATCTGCTAAATAGTCTCAGGAAGGTGGAACATTTGCACCCCACCAAAGAAAACGCCACATACAATATTAAATAAAGTTAACTGTTGACACAATATAGTAACATCAGCTATTTAAATTAGCTGGATACATGGCTAAACCTCATTAGCTCTTACCAGCGTATCGCTGTGTGTACTTCGTCCACAGCAATCCCACCAATCGGTCCCTGTTACGACCGGCTCACAGGCCACAACAAAAGAGGGAGATGCACAGTAACGTAACAATCATAAAGTGACATTTATTAAATAATACTGCAAACAAGAGAAAGATGAGGTGTGATTGTCAGTATCAGTGATGAATGAGGGTGTATGGATGTAATGGAGAATGTGAGGTGCATGTTGTCAGTAGTTAAAGGGAAAAACTAAACAGAGAGAAATCACGCTGGTACGCGGTCGGGGCAATGCGGGCGTCTGGTCTCGGGGCAGGCGGGGTTAAATAGTCTGGGAGGACCGGCCAGGTGATCACAGTCATCTCATTATCTCCTCCGCTACACCTGCAAGTTAACAAGACAAACCACAGTACACATGTACGACAGGCCCAGGGCCGTCACCAGTGTATCGCCGTGTGTACTGCCATCCCACCAATCAGTCCCAAAACGTCCCAGTTATAGAGGAAATGCCGTGAACAAATTCTTTGTAAATCTTCAAAAAATATCTGTCTCTTTTGCTTGTAGTTTACAAAACACCAACTCTTCCACCTCAGCCAAGCATAGAACGTCTTTTTTTGTTTTGTTTTTTGTTTCGGGAAAAATAAATTTGTTTCCACTTTCCACAACATGTGGAGTGAGACACACCTACAGCCTGTAACCAGATCATATAAAGAGATTCACAGCTTCTTCTTCTCTTTTTTTTTGAGGGGGGGGTAGCAACAGTATCCAGGGGGTCATGTGTCATGTCATCTCTCTTCCAGCCTGTCTGTACATCCAGCAAACATACAAACCTTCAGTCCTGACAAGAACAAATACAGATGTACATTCCTCCTGTTCTGCCACATGGTGTGTGTGTGTGTGTGTGTGTGTGTGTGTGTGTGTGTGTGTGTGTGTGTGTGTGTGTGTGATTAATGAGTTAGTAGTTTGGTCTATAAAATGTCGCAAAATGTCGATCGGTGTTTCCCAAAGCCCAAGATGCCGTCCTCAAATGTCTTTGAGAAGAAACTAGAAAATATTCACATTTAACAAGCTGGAGTCAGGAATGTTAACTTTTTCTTTGATGAAAAACGACTCAAACCAATTAATCGACTAACAAAATAGTTGGCGGTTAATTTAATAGTTGACAACTTATCGACTCGTCTTTGCAGCTCTAGTGTTTGTGTGATTGAGTGACTGTGCACTTAGAGGAAGTTACCCCAGATGCCGGGGTCATGTGTGGAGCTAGACCGAGAGCAGAAAGAATTTACGAGCCTCTGCAGACCATGAAACGCCTCGTATCGTGGTGCGAAAGAGTGTTTTTTACGAGCCAACAGCGAATATCATCCATCATCATCCAATAGTCAGACAAGCCTCAAACAGCCTGCGTTCTGAAAATCCCCTGGATGTGGAAATACCGCCGAGTCGTGTTAGCTAATCATACAAGTTGGTCGACAGGTCAGTGGATGATGAGATGGCATCGTTATGTAATGTTTCTTTTTTTTAAGTCAGCTGTTCGGAAGAAATGTTACTGAAGCTGCAGGTCACACAGTTTTCCTCTATTTGATTGACTTTCTTCTGCATGTGAAAGCCTGCGTGCTGTAAATTTACACTGCACACAGTCTGAAGTTTTTATGCCACAGACTCCCATTGAAAAGCTCCAGTTTAGTATTCCTCTCAGCAGGCACAAGGTGTCTGGCAAACAGATGTTGCAGTTTTCGGTTACATTGATAGGAACCAAAGTGCTGGTTGACAACGTTTGGGTGGTTTGCCAGCCCAGTCTCACGGCAGTTCGTGAAATGGTCACATTATTTAATCTATTGATACGTGTTCACAGGGACGTTTTTTTTCGTGGTGGCCAGCACGAAAATGTAAAGTAATGTATTTCAATGGGAAGCATATTGAGTGATCACAGCACAAAAACGGTAGGGAGTAGTATGAAAAGCCAAAAATCCGAGTAAGGACGTTGGTCGGGGTGGTGGATGGGTCAAACAATACAGGTTGGGTTTGCATAAGTTAAACATGATGACTTTTGGTGGATCTTATTTAAGATTTTTTCATTCTGGGCGCCTGTGTAGCTCACCTGGTAGAGCGCGCGCCCATATGTGGCGGAGGTTTACACCTCGACACAGCGGTCCCGGGTTCGACTCTGACCTGGGGCCCTTTACTGCATGTCATTCCCCCTCACTCTCCCCTTTCTGGATCAAGTTTCTTAAAGCTATAAAGTTAAATTTACTGAACCCAGATGTAATGCAAAAACACCCGTTTCTGCTTCACCTCTGCAGAACGCCAAAACAGTATATCTCATTTTACATCTTAGGCTTTTATTGGTCTCTAATCCAGATCTTATATAAAGGGAAAAGCAGTTAATTTTAATCCTGAACACAGAAATTTCACTGGAATATCCATGACAGTGTTCATGATCTCAGCGATTCTGGTGTAAAATCCCGACTGTTTGCTATCCTGGCTCCTAGATTTTGAAACGAGCTCCCCTTTGACATCAGGGCAGCTGAAAATCGACACATCTTCCACAGCAGCCTGAAAACATATCTCTTCCGACTGCACTTTGGCTATGAAGATGATGGTTATAGAAAAAGAAGTCACTCACATGTTGCACTTACAAACATGTATGTCACTTTGTTGTTTGGCTTACTGGAAGCTAATGTAGTTCTTCTACAGTATGTGATTCTTGTTGTTCCAGCTTTGTATCTTCATGGTTGAATGCCCTTATTGGAAGACGTTTGTGAGAGGAAAGTGGCTACTTAACTGTGTGTGTGTGTGTGTGTGTGTGTGTGTGTGTGTGTGTAAGGTGTAATATGTGTGTTTTAATGACCGTTGACCTGCAGTGGAGCTCCCTGACCTTCACATCCTCCCGTCAACCTGTGAACTGAATGCCACAGGACCTCTGGGAGGACACACACACACACTCACACACACACACACACACAGAAAAAGAAAGACCCAAATACACACGTGGATTCAAACACAGGCACCCACAATTGGACAAACGACATGAACCCCAACACAAATTTGCTTATTGTGGACAAGAGTGTCTGATTTTACAGCCAGAGTGCAGAGGAGCTGTAAAAAATGTAGTAGCATCTTTTGTTTGTCTTTCAAACTTTCAACACTGGCTCTGTTAAAAAAAAAAAATGTAGACGAGATTCATCTGTCTTCACAGACTGAGTAGCCCTCCTCATTGCAAGTACACTAACTTTGAAATATAAGAAATTCTCTTCAACAAACAGACAACGCATACAGTCAGGGTCAAAGAATACACAGTTAGCATCAGTTGTGGTCGAGGCAGATGGCCGCCCATCAAGAGCCAGGTTCTGTCCGAGGTCTGTTAAAAGTAAGTTTTTTATCTCCCCACTCTTGGGGGAATTGTTGGGTCTCTGTAAATTGTGGTCTAGACCTACCCTGTGTGTGTGTGTGTGTGTGTGTGTGTGTGTGTGTGTGTGTGTGTGTGTGTGTGTGTGTGTGTGTGTGTTTTCACTCTGAAAGGGAACCCATTTCCTGGCAGGAAGCATTTACCCATAGGGATACAGCCCAGGAAGGTTAGTGGCACGCACGCACACACACACACACACACACACACACACACACACACACAGAGTCACATGTACATACAGTCAAACTCATTACACACACGTGAACAATCACACGTCACTTCTTCTCACCCTCTTACACTCTTTCTCTCGCAGTTTGTGTTCAGTTTTATATGGACGAATCAAACTGAGAGAAACAGCACATCAGCTTTTGGCTCTTTAACACACACACACACACACACACACACACACACACACACACACACAAACAGACACACACACACTGCAAGCATCAGTGTCTCGGTCCAGCACCGTGCTACTGCTTCTGCAGTAAGAGAAAGAAATCAATATGTTGTGCTGCATTCCAGGTACAACTCTACATTGTTATGTTATCCTACAAAATATAAGATAACTTCTTAATATAGAATAAATAATTAAAGTTGTATGACCTGACCGAAAGAGCAGAGAATTATTTTATTGTGATAATATGGCATTAACCCTGTGAGGTCCTCGGTTGTAAAATGACATCCCTTTATAGCCTAAAAGGAGACCGGGGTGGAGGGAGGAGTGCAGAGCGGAGAGGGAGGGTTGAGGCCAGCGGAGGGCTCAGAGGAGATAGAGAGGCCTGCCAGGAGGTGCCTGTGTGGAGGGTACGACCTCCAGTTTATTACTGTGGAGCCAGCTGACTCAGAGTGTGTCTCTCTCTCTCTCAGGCTGCTCTCATGAACCATTCGCACATATTGCTACGTAAAGTAAAGCACCGCATTTCATATGTATTCCACGTATTTATTGTTGTCAGCACCACATTGACTGCCGCTGTATAAGAATGCTCTGGACCGTGTAAGGAGGAGGGCGGGTGGATGTTGGGTCATAAAACACAGGGGTGAGTTCATCTTCCGGAAAACAGTTCAGGGAACATGCAAGACTTTCCCCCTGGAAATGCGTGTTTATGTCTCTGGAGTGTTTTAATCCCTAAACTTAGCTGTTGTCGTTTGCAGATGACGCTCACCTTTTGTCGGCTAAACAAAACTGCCACGGCCCCTGAAAGGTCACAGTGCTCTGTACCCGGCTCCCAGTGACCTTTTCTCAACTAAATGTAACTGTAAAGACCGCTAAACTTAACTGTAATGTGATCAGTCATCACTTTTTCAACTAGCTCGAAGTTTGTTGTTTTCTGAAGCAAACAGAGTTTGAGAACGGCAGTACACAGAGAGCGGAAGCAGGAACCGGAGGGTCGCTGGTTCAAGTTCCCGTACAGAACGAAGTACGGAGTATGGACTGGTCACTTCTGCCTCACAGCAAGTTGGCACTGCAGAGTTCAATCCCCGGTCCGGGCCGGGCCTTTCTGTGTGGAGTTTGCATGTTCTTCCCATGTTTGCATGGATTTCCTCCGGGTGCTCCGGTTTCCTCCCACCATAAAGACATGCATGCTGGGTAACTAGGACTACAGTTGAAAATTAGCCATTTGGCTAACACTGGCGCACTTACAGAAATGTTGATTAATGAGCATTGTCCTAATCAAATAAAAACAAATAAATCATAAACCAATGGGAACAGAGTGAGTGAGTTTATGAAGCAGGTCAGTACTCAGTGTAAAAAATACTCTGTTACAAGTACAAGTTCCAGATTTCACTTGTGTAAATGAGTCGCTGGCAAACACTGTTTTAAATTTCACATTAAAACATATTTTACCAAATCTTGCGAACAACTCTTTTGAGAAATACTGATATAGACTTCTGCATAATGAGTACTTTTACTTTTGATACTCAAAGTATATTTTGATGCTGGTACTTTAACTTAACTAAGAGTTTGAATGCATGACTTATTTCTACACTGTAGTATTACTACTTTTACTCATGTTGTTAAAGAGTACTTCTTCCCCCTTTCTTAGTTTGTAGCCTTTTCTATCTTATCTTCAGTCAAGTCAGTGAGTTTGACTTTGGTTACTCACGTAGTTTTAGATCAGTTAGGACTCCTTTATATTTGCTGAAACAATAACCATTTTGCACTGAGATGTAGTCGATTTTTGTAGTGTGTAGATTGTAGTTGAATTGATTTTTGTATGTAACATACAATAAGTACTAAGTATATACATAAGTACTTTTAGCATCTAATGTTGTCCAATAAATCGCCTTAGCTAGTTTAAATATTTGACAGAAAACTCAAATCCAGCCTGGTTTTACCTGGAGCCGAGCAGCACACAGACCACCTCGAACTCTCTCCACCAGAGCCAGAATAAACGTAAAAGCCCTCTTTCAAAAGTTTGACTTTAATGACTTGCATTCCGTTTTATTTACTCAGTACTTAATACATTTAATCACGGGTGTACCACACTACACCAGAGAGGCCACCCTGCATGATGTAAAACTCATCTTTCACAACAAACGTGACACTGAGTTGCTGAGTCAGCGTTCATGAGTCGAGATGAGACCTTCTGCTCATCGAACATGTTACGATACTTAAAGACAAATAATACATCATGTGACTAATGCTACTCATATACTGATAGACAGTGGTGAAATGTAACCAAGTACATTTATCTGAAAGATAAGTTACATTACAGGTTAAGATTTTCCAACAAAACATGATCTGTTTATAAAATATGTTACTGGTACCCCATTTACACGTACATGGTTATTTTGAAAAACGTCGGCCAGAGTGGAGATTTTGGAAAACTTTGTTTGCATGTTTGCATGTAAACTGAGACAAACGGAGGTTTACGCAGCCGAGGAAGTGACGGCATTGACGGCATATATACAAGCGTACATGTAAACGAACACTTTTCTGAAAACTGACAGCTGTGCACAATGTTATTTTTGAAAACGGAGAGGTTGAAATGTCCGTTTATGAAAATAGCCGGCCACGTGTAATCGTAGCATGGTTTATAGATTAAACTATCAGCAGAATATTAAGTAGTTAAAATATGCTTCAACTCCACCAGCTGCAACATTAAACATTAAAATGCTGCTAACATGCTAGAGGATCGGTAATATTCCAATAATATGATATATAATGATGTTGCTTTTCTCAAATCCTTTTGATACGGGAAACAACAACACGCTGAAAATGTCAAGTTTTGAAGAAAGTTTGGATTGTGCGACAGGGCAGGGCTGCTTGGTTCTTTTGGGGAATGATTGTAAAGATTTACAAAGAATATGTTTATGGCATTTCCTCTCTACTCGGACATTTTAGGGCCGATTGGTGGGATTGCTGTGGACGAAGTACACACGGAGCTACACTGGTAAGAGCTAATGAGGTTTAACCATGTAGCCAGCTAATTTAAATAGCTCACGTTACTGTATTGTGTCAACAGTTAACTTCATGTAATATTGTATGTAGCGTTTTCTTTTGCAGGTTGCAAGTGATGAACAAAAACAAGTTCCTTTTGCAGAGCCACCGTCTTTTGAGTTGATTCTTAGCAAAAAACCCGTTGTTCTTTCACAAATATGTGCTCATTCATGTGTAATTACTTACACCAACTAATCAAAGTATTCTTGTAAGAGTAGAATCTGCCATTCAGAATCATTCAGAATACATATGAATGACTCGCTCGAATGAAGGCAGCCATGTAGCCATCTTTAAAATACATTAGCCAAAGAGCGACATACCTCTGCATTTCGCCCTCTTACACGTAGTGGCACCGTGATGAATGCCAGGGGGAGATTACTCGCCAGGGAAGCAAAAAAGAGAACAACAACGCGACAGGCAAAACAACAAAACCAAAGTTAATATTGGAGTGGCTAGAACAGCTGCGTGTAAACGATGAAGATACTAAGAGCTAATTTCGGGTTCGGCGGGAGTTAAAATGCGCTCGGAATGGGAGGGGCTAGAAAGTAATATTCAGTTGGTTGTCATATACAATTTCACCACTAGATGGGAGAAATTCTTACACAATATAGCTTTAAAGAAATGCAAACAACACATAGAATTATTTTTCTCCTATCACAGAATGTATCTGTGGCGTAGCCAGACCTTACTCCACAGCGCTGTGGAGGTAGATCTGACAACGCGAGACTGGCCTAAATGTAACCAAACAGCAACCTTTTCACAAAGTTAACAACATGTTCAATATGTTTAGATATGAGAAAAGAAAGCGCTCCTGTGGGTCATATTAGAGGGTAGGAACAAACGACCTATGTGGTCGTATGGTTTGGAGAACTTGTTGAAGTAATTCTACACTGGTATTACTACTTTTACTTTAGCAAAGTAACTAACTTCTATCTCCACTGCAAAATTCCCTCGATTTCAATTTATCATGTGTTAGGTTCATTGTTTTTTGGTGGAAGCAGATATCTCTGATATTTTACAACCTCAGTAGATTAAAAACCTGCACAACTACATACCACAAGTGTTTTGTTGGAGGAAGAAAAAAAGTCTGTGTAGTTTGATTGAACTAACCCTTTAACTCGCAGCAGATGGTTGCTTTGTTCAAAAAATCAAATCAAATTCAAAAAGAGACCGAAATGGACATTCAGGCTAAGAGTTCAGAGTTCTGGAGCCAGTCTACCTGCTGTGGTATTATTTCTATATCACATTATCTCATTACACAATATTGTATGGTCCAGTTGTGTTCGTTCCTCCCGCTGGGATGGAGGGAGCGCGGCCTTTCCACAGCAGCAGTCAGAGGGTTGAGGAAATGTTTCTGCTCACGCAACAGCGAACTCTCCAACAGAGAAGGCCTCAATTAAAAAACGAGTTCAAAGGCAGAGCGGGTTAGTTTGGGATAAGAGTATGAGCAGCAGGAGAGGTCATACACAATCCTGAACATCTCAAGAGGTTACAGGAGCGCTTCCCAGATGTTTTTCTTTGTTGAAATGTTGCAGAACCAAGACATTGATGATCCACAGTGTCATCCTTATTTCCACTTGACACAAAAGTGATTGCAGCTCCTACCATGGGCAGTGATCGGTGGGCGTTTTTATAGGATTACAGCAGCTATAGATCACAGATCTTTCCCGCTCCTTTTTCAGAGTCCATCTATGAGAAAATGAGCCTACTTCTCACAGGATTTACAGTATTATCTCAATAAACATTTTCATAAAGAGTTTATGGCCTTAATCACTAGTTTCAAGTCTTCTCCAATTATTCCATATCCGATCACTCAAACAAAGATTGATTTTTTTGGAGAATTTATTATCATGTTGCACTTAGTTCCTCTTCTAAAGAAACAAGTCATTTTAGTTTCTGGGAGTAAGTTATGTCTGTTTAAATCATCAAATCTGCGTAAAAATGTCAAGTGTTGTGCCAAAAAGTGATCATCTGTCAAAAGGTGATTGCTGTCTGCAGGAGCACTCTGTGCTCTAGATTACAACCAATCCGGTCCTTTTTTCCACTTGCCAAAACGTGATTTCAGCTCCTATACCTTGTCACTGAAAGGTTGTTTATGCCTCAAAATAACTTAATTACATTCATAAGGCTTCATCTGACATATCATAACCTACCTAGTAATTTCCACTTGTTGAAATACATTTTAAAGGGCCAATACCAGTAACACACAGTTTTCCAAGTAAACTGTGGCAGGCTGTTCTCATGAACCAAACGTTCATACAGCTACAAAAAGTAAAGCACTGTAATTCCTATGTATTCAGCATATTTTTTGTTGTATGCAGAGCATAAATTATAGTTCACACTCAGGATTATTGGATGATTTGGGAGTCTGGTCTCTCAGTATTTAAATGGTAAAATGTACCAACGTGTCAGCATCCCAAAGATTTAGTGAAAATCTTTAAGCGTGACAGGAAGAGTGAAGCAGGAGTTAGGAAAGAGGCCGAGGGTTAGCAGTTCTTCCGCCTCAATAAATGGAGTAACGTATATATACATCTGTGGAGCTCCGGTTTGTTGTCTTTGGCTCTGCAACTGCTCTCCATGCAGATATGAGCAGAAACTCTGGGAGACCGAGCTGCTGACAATGCAGCAAGTGTCCCCGACTGACCAACGGGAGCAGAAGATGTTATGTAACGCACTCATAGCATCACACTCAGAGCAGAACGTACAGTGGATGGCCACATTAGCCTTTAATTCAATTCGCCTGCTGGCTTCTTAGCTTGCGTGCAAAGCCAAAACTAACGGCTTAAGTTGAGGACCACTCAGGATTTTTTGATGATATAATTTAAAAGTATATTAACAAATATAATTGAAGAGTTTGACTCTAATAAATGGAAATATTGGCCTGTTTTGTCATTGAGTACCAGTACAATGAAATGCAGTTTAGCATCCAACCAGATGCAAACTGTAGCAAAAGTGCAGTTCTCTCTTAACAAACCTCACTGAAGTAGCCACACCTGGAACACCATCTTAAAGGTCCTTGCACACTGAGTCCAAAATTTCGCACCTTCATTAAAGTGCCCATATTATGAAAAAATCACTTTTTCTGGGATTTGGGGTGTTATGTTGTGTCTCTGGTGCTTCCACACACATACAAACTTTGAAAAAAATCCACCCATGCTGTTTAGAGTGAGATACGGTTTCTGAATGTGTCCTGCCTTCAATCTCTGGGTGAGCTGTTCAAAATCAGCACGGCTTGTGATGTCACAAGCCGAAACGAGCAGGCTAACCGCAACCATTAGCTCGTAGCGTTAGCGTTAGCATGCTAACACTAATGCTAACGCTAGCATGCTACCTCGTTCTCAATAGCAAAGCACTGCTACAACACACACAAGTTCACCATAATCTACAAAAGAACTACTTCCATGTGCGCCCTCATTTATAAGTCTCCCAGCTAATCCTGCCTTGTAACTGACCAAAGTTGTAGAAACAGCCTTTCTTTTACTGTCTATGGAGCTAGCTAGCTGACATGATCTACATCTGAGCTACTGGGCATGTGCAGTGCAATCAAAGATAGTACAGAAGAAGAAGAAGAAAAGAGGTCTCACTCTGTAGCTAAAACAGAGACCAGCTGAAAAGAGGAGCTGCAGCAGTGAGAGAGAGCACTGCAGTACAACAAAAATATGGTGTTTTTTGAAAATTAAACCATGTAAACCTATTCTGGTACAACCTTAAAATACAATTATGAACCTGAAAATGAGCATAATATGGCTGCTTTAATAAATACAACCTTACGTTGGGTCAATCAGGTTCACACGCTGCCTCCGAACTTTGCGTACATATAATTATTCAGATCGGGTGTAAATTGTCTGCGTTTTTTTCGCATCCGTCGCAAAAAATGTTGAGGTGTTTTTACACACAGCCTCTGTTCAGGATCAATTGGGACGCAGAAATTGTTGGACTTCTTTTTAATATGACCAACATTAAGTAAACTTTGAATGGATGGGGATAATCCTGTATCTCCTTGATAACGAAGTGGAACTCTCCTTGCTCTCTGCACAATCTCGTGAATGGACAGAGACAATATTTCTTATTTCTTCTTCTCTTTTTAAGAAGAGAGAGAACAACCAAATCATCTTACCTGCTTGAAGAATCCATTTTGTATTGTACGACACACACAAGCATCGTAGCTTCAGCCAGATGTCACCCATGCGACTTTGGGGTGAGTAGTCTTTCTAATTACATATTTTTAGTCTTATACTTCAACAGTTTTATGACAAACTCACTTTATGTTTTAAATTGACGAACATCATACGGTATGTGTACTACATGGCTCAATTCAAACTGGATCAAAAAGTCAGTTTTCTGTTCCCATAACGCACATATCTTTTCCGAAATATTGTCCCATTGTGGTCCACTGGAAGGGGAGAGACTTGGCCTTTCTATAAATATGATGGCTTTATTATACGTATGTAACCATTCTTATCTTCAAAGTGAACGAAGAAGCTAATCTTTCAGTTTAAAGCAGTTTGATTTATCCAACAAGAAATGTTAAATAAATAATTTTATCGTGTTATAGTGTATGCAGCAGTGTATGCAGCAGTGTCTGCGGTCCTAAGTTCTTCTTTTAAGGACTTTATGTATAAATTGTGGATGATAATCACTACATGTATCAATAGTAGATACGATGGCAGTGACATTAAGTTGTTATTTTGTAGGAAACCTCTTGGACACATTTCAAAGACCCATGGGTGTCCCTGGACTGGACCCCAGTTTGGAAACTAAAGCTCCACACCACACCACTGCTCATACTGTTTTGATTTCTTTATCAGGGCTAATTAATGCCAAAGTTAAAAATGTAAAGCCACGGACATGGTTCCATAGCTGTTTCTTCCCTCTGATCACTGCCTGTGTTCTGTACAAGTCTTTTTCTAGAAGTGAGGTTTGTTTCAGCCTCTTTTCTCAGTAATGTGGCGCCATCTGCTGTCCTGAAACCAACATTACTCTTTATTATGTGAAATCTTTGAAACTTGAAATCATCTCTCTCTCTCTCTCTCTCTCTCTCTCTCTCTCTCTCTCTCTCTCTCTCTCTCTCAGTTCAATTCAATTCAGTTTGCTGTATTTGCATGAACAAAGAAAACGTGTTGTTGCCAAAGCAGTTTACAGAAAATGCATATATAGTACATATCACATATTAATACATACAGTAGGTGTCACATAGATTATATACTACACTGGTAGTTATACAACACACTATATTACAAAACAATTACATAACACAATATAATTCTTAACAGTTTTGTATAATATAAGTATTGTACAATCCTAAACCAATCTGTAATGCTGGGATCTTATAGTGGTGAGTCCCTCAGGTTATGGCAGGCAGATACATATTTAACTGCCAGTGGAGCTGCTGTCCCTTCTCCTAGGAGAACTACCAACTTCTCTTCTGATGTTAACATTGGGAAACATTTTTTGGCTATTTTTCCAAAGTGTAAATCTGTTAGTGAAGATAATTTTTCACAGTGGAGGAGGAAGTGTTTCTCTGTTTCTATCTCCCCTGTTGAGCAGTGAGCACATATACGCTCCTCTCTGGGCAGCCATGTCTGTCTGAGTCTTCCTGTCTCTACGGCCAGTTGGTGATCACTGAGACTGTATTTAGTCAGGATCCATCTCTGCTTTAGATCTCTGACAGTGTGCAGATACTCTGACTAATTTATATTCTCTGTTAAGAGTCAAATAAACTTTTCCAATGTTCTAAATATTGATCTTTTGAATAAATCATAATCTGTTTTGTTCTGTTGAACCAGTGCTGATGGGAGACTGGTTAGTTAGCTTCACATTGCATTACATGTCATTTAGCTGACGCTTTTATCCAAAGCGACGTACAATTGCTATATATGTCAGAAGTCGCACACCTCTGGAGCAACTAGGTTAAGCGTCTTGCTCAGGGACACATTTGTTGATATATTGCAGTGGGAATCGAACCCCGGTCTCCCGCACCAAAAGTATGTGTCTTAACCACTACACCATCACCACCCCTTCACCATCAGCTGACTGAGGGCACTGTTTTCAGGATTCAGCTCTTGGGTTTTTAGTGCTTTAAAATGAAGTGTGTCTTTTTGGCTTAAATTAAGATTTGTCCAAAATGTAATAGCTGGTTTCTGTATATTTAGCAGTAATGGGAAACGGCCCAGTTCTGCTCGGCAGGTGTTATTTGGTGTTTTCCTTTGAAGGTTTAAAATTCTTCTACAGAATTCTGTGTGTAGGGTCTCTATTGGGTGCTTGTCCCAGGAGTCATGTTCCAATCTACTGAGTGGGCCCCAAATTTCACTTCCATATAATGCTATCAGTACAATTACACTATCAAATATTTTAGTCCAGATTCTAATTGGAATGTTAATGCTGAACAGCTTGGTTTTTAATGCATACATCCAATGTTTGCGTGGTGAGCTAGGTGGATGTTTGGAAGGGCTGCACAGCTCCTTGAGATTTCCATGTTGACCTCGTGGATGACATGTGGATGGGTGTCTGTTCTGGGGAGAAGGTTAGAAATAATCACCCTGCTGTCAGGGAATTCCCTGGAGGCCTTCTCAGCCATCTTGGCCACGGCCTTAGCAGTGCCTCGGTGTAGGGTGTGAAGGTCATTGGTGCCTGTGTGCACCACGATGTACTGGGGCCTCCCCAATGTGTCCTGTCTGAGCAGCTCCATGGCATGGCCTGTGTTTTTGCAGCGTTTGGCTGTGGTGTTGAGGCCAGGGAAAAGCCGTTTGGTGTTCAGGTATTTACCATTTCAGTCCATGAGTAGGACCATCTGTGCTTCTGGCTTGGCTGCCCTGTTAGGGCTGAGCTCTGTGTAATATAGGGGTTGGGCAGCAGGGAGGGTGTCTTTGCCTGGGGGGGAGTATCTGGGTGTCAGGGTTGGAAACCTGGGTAAAGGCTGTGGAAGGTGGGAACTGCTAGTGTCGGAGGGAGAGGGTAGATGTTAGGACAGCGGCATGTTTGTAGCTGGGAAGAGATTCATAGCAGCTCTTCTTCAGGAGTTGCTCCCTCATCTCCTGGGACTCTTTGCTGAAGCTCAGGTACTCTGTTGGTTGCATCCTCCTTTATTTTCAGGGTCTGGGCTCTGAGTGTGGTGTTCTCCTCTTCCAGCTTGAGTATCTGTGTCAGCTGTCTGAGTCTCCTCTGGGTCTCCTTCAGCTCTGTGGTGGTGACTTCACTCTCCCCACTCAGCTCTGTGATGGCCTCATGGCTGTCCTCCTTTAGCTGGTGGAGCTCATGTCTCAACTGATGGGTGGTTTCAGATTCAGTGAGTCTGGCCATAGTGAGCTCCTTGAACTCTGTGGAGTCCAGCTCCAGGAGGGACAGGCTATCTCTCAGTTGTTGAAAGAACTTGGAGGGTGTAATAAGTAACAGTGAGTAATGGGTTGTCTGTGTCGAGGGTTTCGACTCCTGACACACAGTTAAGCGGCCTCCACGACAAATGCCTTCTTTGGCAATGTGTTGGGTACTTGTAGGTGTACAGATTCAATTATTGGCATATTATCAAAGATGTTTATCAATATTAATAAAGTTATGAATATGGTTATTAATAACTTTATCAAATCAACAAACAATCAAAACGGGGCACCACCCTGAAACTTCAGGGGCCAATATTGAACTGTGGAATAGTCTCATTGTCAGTGGAAGGGTGAAATCCGAGCACTGACCTGTGTTTAACCAGCAATTAATACAATAAGTATATAAATAATCACAAACAACTGCTAATTAAAGTATAGTAGAATTTATTAACTTCAAAATTATCAATGGCCAATCAATAATCCTTTAATCAATTAAAACCAATATACGTTTCTTTTAAGTACAACAAAACAAAGCAAAAACAACACAGCATGTGGAGAGATCCTCTGTGTGTGTGTGTGTGTGTGTGTGTGGGGTGTGTGTGTGAAAGATTAGGGGGGGGTTGAGGTGTAGTCCAGCCAAAGACTACAAAAATGGCTACTCCTGTGAGCTGCACCAAACTGTATAACCCCAAGAGGGCAATATTGCTAGGCTAGGCCCAAGATTAGCCGTTAGCTCATTCAGGCTACCGTATGGTTGACACAAAGGGACACCCTGAGGAGCGTAGTTGTTAAGCAGTGTGCGTTCTGTAGCTAGCTACGTGACTAGCTGTTGGCCAGCTGTTCACCTTAGCACGTGTATGTAACTAGCTATGTGTTCATATATGTGCGTGTGAGAGAAAGGTTAGAGAAAGAGATATATTTTTACTTGGATCTTGGTTACCAATAATGACCAACCCTCTCAGTCAACTCACGTCTGGACTAAAGTGGAATTAGGCGCAGACTCTGAGAATTTCGTCTGACTGAGGGGACGTTCATTATAACCACTCCGGTGTACAGCACCTAAACTCCGTGGAAGGAGCTAGCAATGTAGCATTTACAGGTCACCTAAGCTAGCTACATATTCAACACAACATATCAACGATGCACCGTGATCAGTGTACATTCACAGAATAGATTTGACTCAGCGGTCACAATCCTAGATTAATACATTTACACGCGCAGCAATAGCACTGTATTAATCAGATCACATTAATGGAAACACAAAGTAGCAGCAGTAGCAAATTACTCATTAATAAAACACACTATTTATCTCTGCCCAGACGTAAGCCTTCTTACTGTGTGTTCAGTCCGTTTGTCCGTAGGTTTCCACGAAAGAAACGGGGGTCCGTGTCTGCTC